>NW_023471454.1:0-4462 GCF_013731165.1 Rhagoletis pomonella | reverse complement strand
TTTGCAATATTCCCAAGAAAACGCTCAACATCACTGAGAAAAAATCTCAAAAATCAACGGCAGTTTTAAGCGACTTGAAACTTGCACTTTATAACACTTAAATGGAATAAGCTACAAAACTGCATACTAAAAGTTCTGAATAAAAATTTTGATGGAAATTTGCTGAATCCGTTTAAGTTTCGTAAAAATTTTGAAAATTTAATTAACATAATTAGAATATGAACTTTATTTTCGTAAAAAATAACCAAAAAAAATTATGAAAAACATTGCGAATATTGTACAAAAATCATTGTACGAGTAATTATTTTCACCACTCAATATCAAATATTCTTTTCAGAATAATTTTTTCGAATGTTTAGTCTTCATTGTAAATTAAGAATCTATTCACGGTGTTCTTGAACCAAATTCAAATTAGTATTTTATGCATACATATTTAAACAATTATTCATATACAGTGTCATAAAAATCGAAAAGTGACAGTTTTTGAAATCGGCAATGCTACGATTTCAAACTTCGCACATTCTGACGTGGTAGTGCTCTCCCAAACTAGTGCAATTGGAAATTCCATCGTTCCAGACTGACTCAGTTGAATTTGGTTCAAGAACACTGTGATTTGTTCTTGTCCATACTTTCGGTTTGGACCGTTTTTCCATAAGAAACCCCTGGTTTTTGTGTTGGAAACGACTTCGCTATAGAGAGGAGTTCGTTATAGAGGAGTCCTACTGTATCTACATTTGCAACCCACGGTCGTTGCTAGTCGCAGTTGCTGCAGTCAGTTCGATAACTTTCTTTGTTTAAACATTCCCAAATTGGGACGTTTTGCTCTACATCTGCTCAGTTTCCAAGTCGAAAGGTATAAATGAAAACATGTACAACTGTGCGTATAATGTATGAATGTGCATGCATATATGTACATACATGCATACATATTTATGTGTGCACGTTAGGTAGCAACACAGTTATTTCAATAGTTACAAAACATCATCATATGCCCGCCTTTCCCTGTCTAAGGTTTTCTAATTACAAAACATAAAATGCAAAAGTTTACGCATATTAGAATGCGATACATATTCTACACGACGGCTGTGGCTTCGAAAGGATGCTGCAGTGAGATTATTGGCAGTGGGGGTTGTTGGCACATTAAAATAAACCAAATGCGTGGTGTATATTATAGACGGCATCGTTGCTTGCATGCAACGATCAGGCACGTCTCTTGTCGTACCTTTCGCATGTTTCCTTTCTGTGCAACGCATCTGCTCCTGTATGTACCCAATAAACACAAAAACGAGGGTGACATCGTATCGAATTCGAGACGAACTCGAGAAAATAAATTTCTCGAATATATATTTTGGACTCGTTTCGAATTCGAGGCGAGCTCGAGTACATAAGTTTTCGCGAAAGATTTATTTTTTTTTGCATCGTCTTCGAGGCACAATCAAGTAAATAATTTATGAGTGCTCATACACTCAGGTAAGAGCCACCTAAATAAATTTTTCTCAAAACAAGATTTGGTAACTATTATTACCAAATAATAGTTGTGTTTGTTTACTCATTTCCAGTAAAATCCAGTAAAAGTTTTTATGAATTTTCATGTTTTGGCGTTTTCGTACGCAAAAACTTGCATAGTAGGGGAAATTGAGAGAGCGAAAAATGACAGTTGAAGTTGCAAGTTTTTACTGGATAAATTTTTACTTGTAAGCTTGTAAGCTTGTACAGTCGCTCGCATGTTGCTGAATGCAATTTAAACTAATAAGGAAACTGTTTATTTGTTTTTATTATTGAAATTGGTAAAAAAGCCTATTTAAGAATAAAATATATTGTTTTGTTAAGAATTTGCTGCGAACAAACAAGCAATTTTTCAGATGTTCATGAAACTTGCAAATTATTACTGGATTTGCGTTCGCGTACTTTTTTGGATATTTTTTCTATGAGAGCGAATTCTCAGAAATTAAGTTATTGGAGAGTTGCTGGCAAGTTACTGGATAATTTGTAAACAAACACAACTAATGTCTTGAGAAAAATATATTTAGCAGAATTTTTTCTGAGTATAAGGGCACCTTTGTTTGCCGTGGGTATTGACATAAACGGTTCTGATACCATTCACTAATGCATATACGAAGGCATCCAATGTCTTAAGCGAACAAATTATTAATTTTAACTCCACTTTATTATATTTCAGCTGCATTTTTATTAACATTGAAAGATATTTCGATGAATCTAGTGGATGGAGTATCCAAGAAATTCTTCCAATATAGCGCAGACCGACTAAAGAATAAACCAAATTACAAGAAACACGGTGCCGGACAAATCTAACATGTATAACAAAAATTATTGTTTAATTATGTTGTTAAAAATTGAATATGGATTCACATTTTTAATAACTCATATTCGCACATTTTTTACCTTTTGTTTATTTACGTTAAATAATTAATTTCAGATGGCTAGTTTTTTAAATCCTATAAAAGTTGAGTCGAAAAAATTACAATCTCAAACCACCAGCGAGCTGAAATCTCGAATGGAAAAATCAATAATTCTCGAAACGCCAACGTTTCGAAAAATAAAAATTATAAAATCGCCAACGACTCAAAAAATAAAAAATTCTCGAATCGTCAACGATTCGAAAAACTAGTAATACTCGATTCGCTAACGATAAGTGACTCTCCTATGAATTCGAACTCGCCGATCTATCGTCGCGAAGTATCGTCCCGATAGTTCTATCAGAGAATTGAGGTGAATTCCTTGTGTTCATTGGGTACTTACATATTATACATATGTATGTACATTATCGCGGATTTACCAAAAGACTGTTATAACTCAAAAACGAAATGGGTGAGCAAATGATGCAGAATTACTCTTCCTACTGCATTCTGCGAATAAATTGAAAACTTCAAAAGTGTTTTCTGGCAAATCCCGTTTGTTTAGTTATGACTGTATTTTACTTAATGCGTGATTTGTATACACACATATACATATGTATTCCATACTTCCCCTATAATACCTTAAGGCAGGCTTTCCCAAACTGGGTGACGCGGCACCCTGGAGTGCCCCTAGTGGCTAGAGTATACTAGTGGTGCGGGAAAATTCTTTAGACTTTCCATACCCAACGCAACGGATTGGGCAAACTTCAACATGGCGGCCAGAAAACCAAAAAATTTTGATTTTTATTAAAATTACCTTCAGCGGCTCGTCAAACCGCATACACAAAACAAATGGTTTGCAGCAAAGGAATATTTCGCTCTTAAGCGTACTTCCCCAGTACGTTTTGTCAACGTAAAATTTAATTAGAAAATTTTCAAAAAAAATAGCCGAAAACGTACCGTTTTCACAACCACTTTCGGTACTTTTGTAGATCTATTCCGCGTTTCATCCACTTTTCTTCCCGTTTTCTGATTAATTTTCGGATTTTTTTGTTGGCTGGGCTGTTCTCGTAATAAGCGCAGCAGATTCGCGAATGTGTATATATTACTTATTTTTTGGAACTTCACAATCACGCTGTGAAAGAGCGGATCAACACGGTTTTAGAGACAGTCTTCTCGAGTTAGTGAGGTACCCATTCGCAATGCAAATCGAAGAAGAACTTTTGATGAGCGAAGTCCTTGAGACTTACACCATTAGCGACGAAAATTATAGAGCTCTCGACAGATTTGTACAGAACAATGGTTTGAAATGGAGCAAGTTTTCGGATATTTGCAGTGGTTGGAAAAATGAAAGAGCGATGTCTAGGATGAAGCAAGAGGCAGAAAACGCCACGAGAAGTCACTGTATGATCCGTCGGTATTCCCCGGCGACTAGGAAGATGCCCCCCACTAGATTCAAAACCCGTATTGGATGACGCTGCGAAGATAACATTTTGAAATCTTTTTTTTGTGACTATTATATTTTAGAATTTCTAGCAATTTGCATGAAAACCCCAGAAACAAAGTAAATCAGAAAAACGTATGTATGTAACTTCGAAGTTAACGCTAGGAATATTGATAACAGCAGGTTTCACCAGCAATTTAAATAGAAAATTATTTGTATAATTTTCTGTCAATTTCCATATCAAATTCAAAAAATTAAAATAATTTTTCACTTAAATTGCTTTCGTGAAATTGGCTGTAAAAATTATGTTTTAGCGTTAACGCGCATTACCAACGTTAACTTGGAAGGTTTAGAAAAAACCATTGTCGAATTGACTCTGTGGATGTCTACAGCTGGATAACAAACCCGTTTTCATGTGACCCGAAAAGTAAACGTACTGCGATGACAAATTAAGCTTTTGAAAACCTTCTGGACATCAGTGAAGACAGCACTTTAAATATTTAATACTGCGAAGGGAGCCAAGAGAGTTCTGGATGCAAGTGTATGCAGAAAACACTACTGTTGGCAATATTGCATTAAAGATACTAATGACTTTTACTTTTACATTTCTATGTGACACTGCATTTTCAACAAATGCTAACATAAACAAGTAATTTTTAAG
>NW_023471453.1:0-4462 GCF_013731165.1 Rhagoletis pomonella | reverse complement strand
AAAAACGAACAAATAAGAAAGTCTAAGTTCGGGCGGAGCCGAACATTAAATACCCGGCGCAAATATTAAATATATGATTTTCACCTTTCCGAAACCTACCGCTACATGGTAAGCCGGGGTGTATCAATTTTGAGTAAATTAGCGTCCTTAAATTTCGAAATATTGACGTTTCAAGCATTTCTAAAATTTACCATTATATGAAAAGCCGTAATTTTAACCCGATTTCAATAATTTTGAACGTTAACAATAACCATACCGAGTTTGGTACAAATTGGTAGAACGGTTACCGAGATACATATATGTGATCATAAGTGGACGTATTTCTTGGTAAAGAATTGTTGCAAGGATCAATTTTGAATAAATTAGCTTTAACATTTACTGATTTATCGAAGATTTCGTATTTCTCCAAGTTACCGTTATATGGGAGGGGAATGGTTATTGACCGATTTTAACAATTTTCGGCCATTTGGTATCCTGTACCAAGGCCAATAACTGTGCCCAGTTTCGAAGAAATCGGTGCAGCGGTTGCCAACATATACATATATAACCATAAGTGGGCGTGGCTACGCCCCTTTTTCAAAAATTTATAATATTCTTATTTTTCGTCTAAAAATTATTGTAAATATCAATTTTGCGTGAATAATCTTCAATAGTTACTAAAATATCGCAGTTTTCGTATTTCTTAAAATTACCGTTATATGGGAGGTAGGCGTGGTTATTGTCCGATTTTGCCCATTTTCAATACCATCCGTCCTACGCCCGAAGGAAGTTCACGTAGCAATTTTCGTTAAGATATCTTAATTTTTACTCGAGTTATCGTGTGCACAGACGGACGGACGGACAGACAGTCACCGCTTAATCGATTTCTCTCTCAACCGTGGAGAAATGGTCCCAAAAATCCGAAATTATTTCAAAAAATCCCGAAATACTCCTGAAAATCCCTAAATGATACCGAAAGTTCCAAAAATCCAAAATTAGTCCCAAAAAAATCTATATACTCCCGAAAGTCCCAAAAATCCGAAGTAAGTCCCAAAAATCCCGAATTAGTTCCCAAAGTCCCAAAATTCCTAAATAAGTCCCAAAAATCTCGCAATGGTCCCGAAAGTCCCACAAATGGAGAAATGGTCCCAAAAATCCGAAATTATTTCAAAAAATCCCGAAATACTCCTGAAAATACCTAAATGATACCGAAAGTTCCAAAAATCCAAAATTAGTCCCAAAAAAATCGATATACTCCCGAAAGTCCCAAAAATCCGAAGTAAGTCCCAAAAATCCCGAATTAGTTCCCAAAGTCCCAAAATTCCTAAATAAGTCCCAAAAATCTCGCAATGGTCCCGAAAGTTCCACAAATGGGAGAAATGGTCCCGAAAGTTCCAAAAATCCGGAAATAGGTCCCAAAAGTCCCGAATTAGTTCTCAAAATCCCAAAAGTCCTAAATTAATCCCAAGAATGAAGAAAGTCCCAAAAATCCGAAATTAGTTCAAAAAATCCCGAAATACTCATGAAAAACCTGAAACCCGGTCTTGAAAGTCTCAAAAATCCAAAAAATACCCAAAAAATCGATATGCTCCCGAAAGCCCCAAAAATTCCAAAATTAGTCCCAAAAATACCGAAATCTGGCAATTACGAAATAGTCCCGATAGTCCCAAAAATCCTTAAATAGTTTGGAAAGTCCCATAGTTCCTAAATTAATCTCAAAAATCCCAAAAGTCCCAAAAATCCAAAACAAAGTCCCAATAGTCCCAAAAATCTGGAAATACACTCGAAAATCTGAAATTATTCCCGAGAAACCCGAAATAGTCCCGAAAGTCCCAAAAATCTGGAAATAGACCCTGAAGTCCCAAAAATAGCGAAATTACTCCCGACAATCCCTAAATAGTATCGAAAGTCCCAAAAATTCAAAATGAGTTCCAAAAACCCAAAAACAGTCCCGGAGTCCCAAAAATCCCGAAAGTCACAAAAATCCCGAAATTAGTCCCCAAAATACGGATTTTAGTTCCGAGAATCTCGAAAGTCCCAAAAAACTCGAAGCAGACCCGAAAGTCCGAAATAAGTCCCAAAAATCCGTAAATAGTCCCGACGTAGTCTAGAAAATCCCGATATTAGTTCCGAGAATCCCAAAATCTCAAACAAAGTTTCCGGGAATCCCTAAAGAATTACGAAATAGCTTCGAAAATCCCGAAATATTCCCGAAAACCCCGAAATAGTCTCGAAAATTCTGATTTAGTCTGAAGAATCTCTAAAATCCCGAAATAGATCCCAAATTATGTTTGGTTGTGAGTTGATTTGAGGAGAGGTGAAGTGAGTTGTGATAAAGTAAGTTGAGGTGAGTGTAAGGTGAGGTGTCAATTCTCTAAATTTCTCCTAAACTATACAGTATTTAGTTTGAAAGTATTTAGCCATCGACTAAATACCTTGGTACTTTAGTGAAAGTATTTTGCATCCCCAAGGTACCTGAGTACTTTGGACCAGAGTATTTAGCGCCTGCTAAATACTTTCGTTTTTTGTACTTTGGTATCTAGCAGCTCCTAAATACTCAAGTTTTTCTTACTTTAATATCTAATAGCTCCTAAATACCTAAATACTTTTTACTTGAGTATTTAGCACCACCTAAATACCTAAGTAAATAGTCCTTGGGTATTTAGCAGCTCCTAAATACCTAAGTAAATAGTACTTTGGTATTTACAACAACACAAAATACCTAAATACTTTTGTACTTAGTACTTAATACTTAGTAAATACAATTTTGCCCATCACTGGTTTGAAGGCCCTTCTACTGATATCCACATCAATGGCATGGACTGAGTAGTGCGGCCTCAGTGGTAGTTTAAAAAATTGCATTTTTTTCGAATTTCAGGCAGCACCCACGCCCACAAAGGCATACGAATCAAAACATCCTGGAACAAAACATTCTTAGTTTTTTTTGTACTTTAATTCCTGAAAGTTTGAAAAAAAATAAATGATGGTACGTACAGACGCCACATACATACCAAAGCATCTCGTAGTGGAGACACGAACCAAAACAGATTTACCTCTTATATCTTTCCAACTAGTAGCCGGAGCGTAATATATAAGGTATCGTTTGAAAGGTATTGGCCTATAGAATAACACTAAATATATTGGGTGTACCCACATGCCCCCTTAAACCGACAAAAGCCAAAAAACGTTTTTTGTTTCGCAACACTTTAGCCTAATTTTTAAGAATCCGGTTAATATATTTTCTGGACACAATCTGCAAGACCTTTCCAACGATATCTCAAACATGTCGATTGGACGTCTGGCTAAAAACTGTATATATAAGCGGGTCATTTCCGCATTCTACTGTGGCTGCTTTCGTCACTCGCGCGCACTGCCGTGCGCTGTGATAAACAGTTTTTTGTGTATTCCCTTAAATGTGAAAAGGGGATTTTTCTATCTGCCATCCAGATTTTTTTAGGTTACTCACTAAATCGCTAATACTAAGAATGAAAAAATAAAAACGAACAAATAAGAAAGTCTAAGTTCGGGCGGAGCCGAACATTAAATACCCGGCGCAAATATTAAATATATGATTTTCACCTTTCCGAAACCTACCGCTACATGGTAAGCCGGGGTGTATCAATTTTGAGTAAATTAGCGTCCTTAAATTTCGAAATATTGACGTTTCAAGCATTTCTAAAATTTACCATTATATGAAAAGCCGTAATTTTAACCCGATTTCAATAATTTTGAACGTTAACAATAACCATACCGAGTTTGGTACAAATTGGTAGAACGGTTACCGAGATACATATATGTGATCATAAGTGGACGTATTTCTTGGTAAAGAATTGTTGCAAGGATCAATTTTGAATAAATTAGCTTTAACATTTACTGATTTATCGAAGATTTCGTATTTCTCCAAGTTACCGTTATATGGGAGGGGAATGGTTATTGACCGATTTTAACAATTTTCGGCCATTTGGTATCCTGTACCAAGGCCAATAACTGTGCCCAGTTTCGAAGAAATCGGTGCAGCGGTTGCCAACATATACATATATAACCATAAGTGGGCGTGGCTACGCCCCTTTTTCAAAAATTTATAATATTCTTATTTTTCGTCTAAAAATTATTGTAAATATCAATTTTGCGTGAATAATCTTCAATAGTTACTAAAATATCGCAGTTTTCGTATTTCTTAAAATTACCGTTATATGGGAGGTAGGCGTGGTTATTGTCCGATTTTGCCCATTTTCAATACCATCCGTCCTACGCCCGAAGGAAGTTCACGTAGCAATTTTCGTTAAGATATCTTAATTTTTACTCGAGTTATCGTGTGCACAGACGGACGGACGGACAGACAGTCACCGCTTAATCGATTTCTCTCTCAACCGTGGAGAAATGGTCCCAAAAATCCGAAATTATTTCAAAAAATCCCGAAATACTCCTGAAAATCCCTAAATGATACCGAAAGTTCCAAAAATCCAAAATTAGTCCCAAAAAA
>NW_023471452.1:0-4462 GCF_013731165.1 Rhagoletis pomonella | reverse complement strand
TGTAAATTTTTTTATCGACCAATTTTATGGAAGCTTTATGTTCCTTAATATTTTCATTGGAAACTTTATGTTCCTTAATACCAATTTTTTTATCGGCTTGTTTTTTGGAAGCTTTATGTTCCTTTATATTTTTATCGGAAACTTTATGTTCCTTAATACCAATTTTTTTATCGGCTTGTTTTGTTTCTAGTTGCGAACGTAAATGCTCGATTTCCTGCCATAGACCTATATTACTGTTAGCGATTAAACGCGTAATAAGGTCAACGGTTAAGTAACCGTTCGCCATATTTCTGTTTTGTATTTAAATTGTTTTCCGGATATATAAAAAATTCAATTATTCTCGTTATGTTTTCTAACGTTTTCTGTATGGGCAGTTATTTATTTTGTGAGCTCCGTGGCAGTATTCGCAATAATAAAGTCGTTCGTATTTGGGTTTGCTGGGACTATTGCCCATTAAAATATTTTTTATAAACTGAAATTTTAATAATTTATTGGCTGTACAAGCCGTATTTTATATTTATTATTCGAATCATTGCCACTGATTCCTCTTCAAGAGTTTCTTTATTGTCATAATCCGCTGCAATCGCTTTTTTATTTTTTCCCAATAAATTTAAAAACTTTTTCCATGCACTTAACTTTCCTTTCGTCAGTTAATATATCTTTCCAAAAAATATTTTCATCTGTTGGTGCAGGTTCTTCAGTAAACTCGTGAGCGTTTATTGCAAATTCTAAGTTGTCTACAATTCTATAAATGTCATCATAGTCCAAGCCTACTGGTAAAGCGTCTGTCATCTTTATTTAATTGTTGTTCTGTTTTTTTTCTAATTTCAAGCACTTTTAAATTTTATAGCCACTTGCACAATATTCACAATTATATATATTAATAATAAAATGTAATTAACTTACTTAAATTATTCGCTAAGATAGGTAAGTTCCCTCTTAAAATATCTGCAATTGGCCTCGTTGACGTTCTGGCTAATGGCTGCAATTGTCCTCGTTGACGTTGTGGCTAATGGCTGCAATTGTCCTCTTTGCTTGATGATTGAAGTTATTTATCATTTATTCTTTTAATTGTGATCCCTTCTAGGAAGGGGGGCTCTTCTATTCTGGAGGGTCTGGAATTCAGAATCGCAGAATTGAGCTAAGTTATAGATTGGTTTTATTTATGTTATTGGCTGTACAAGCCTTTATTTATCGCGGCTAATCCTTTAAAGGATTTTTAATATGCGCGATTTTTATTTTGTGATTTCGTAACACTCGCGGTTAATCTTTAAGGATACTTTGTATTTTCTCCTTTTACTTCGATTAAAATGCGCGATTAAAAAATTATGTGGATTCGAAACACTCGCGGTTAATCCTTAAGGATACTTTGTATTTTCTCCTTTTACTTCGATTAAAATGCGCGATTACAAAATTATGTGAATTCGAAACACTCGCGGTTAATCTTTAAGGATACTTTGTATTTTCTCCTTTTACTTCGATTAAAATGCGCGATTAAAAAATTATGTGAATTCGAAACACTCGCGGTTAATCTTTAAGGATACTTTGTATTTTCTCCTTTTACTTCGATTAAAATGCGCGAGCCCCACGTTGGGCGCCAATTATCTTTCCCCGTTTGGGAAACAGTAAAAAAATATATATTAATCCGCGTCCTCGCGGATAAATTAAAAAACGAGTTGAGTAAGTTCCAAACTTGGAAAAAGACTAAACTTTATTTTCGATCTTAGCTTATTTATACATTTATTATGTTTACTTAATAATTAATTTCACCATAAGGCGTTGGCATTGCATCACGCTATGATGAAATGCCAATGTCTTGGACAAAGAAGTTATTTGACACCATTGAATGGAATTTTCCATTCAGAGCGGAAAAAATATATCAAATTTCAATTCTGAATAAAGAAGTTAAATGAGTCGCAATTATGCAGCTGCATAATTGCTGAGTATGCAAAATTGTATTATGAATCTGTAAGATACAAATTATGCTTTTTCCAATAAGCAATATTGTTTATATTAATCATTGTGCCGCTATGTGTGATCTGCCGTTAACTCCCCCCTCTCTATGATGAATCGTCCCCGATTCTTCATTATTTTCTGTTAATTTTTCTATTTGATTTAATATAACTTTATATGTATTTTCTTGAATTTCTATATTTTCATTTTGATTGGCAGTTTTATGCGGTTTTTTGAATTCAATGTAAATGTAAATTACCAAAATTATGCATAAAATTATGACAATATACAAAATAGATAAATGAGTTTTGACATTTTTATCTTCTTTGCCTATTATATTTATATTTTCCAATTTCAATTACTAAAATTTCTGACTCAGTTTCTGAATTTCTGATTTCTAGCTCATTATTATTTTTATTATTATTTTCGTCATAATAAACATTGTTATAAAAATTTTGTTTTTCCTGTTCTATAATATTTTCAAAATATGTTAAATTAGTGATGTGAAAAATATCTCCATCGTTTTCGTAAATAGAGACATCTCCATTTTCAATATAAGCAATTAAGATTTTATATTATCTTTATGTATGATTCTATCTCTATTATTAATTATTATCTTATTTTCTAGATTTTCCTTTACTTGTTGTCTCCTATATCTAGGTTTAAGTTTGTTTCTTTCCCCTATAATCTTTTCATAAACAATTTCTCCTGTTTGGAATTGTTTTTCTATTCTATTCCTATTATGAGTCGCAAGCATTTTTTCCTGTGCTTGTTTGAGAATATCAGGTAAATTTTCGTGATTTATTTTATTGTGGAAGACATCTTTCGGCTTTAATTAGGTCACTGAATGTACTGTCAAATTATACTGTTGACTTGCTCTAAAAATTTCTTCTAAATCGCTAATTATATTATATTCTTCTTTTATGCATCTAGCAATTTCTATTATTGTAGAATGAACTCTTTCTATCTGTCCATTGGTTGTACTGTGACGTGGATCACAAAAATAGATTCCCACATTTAATCTTTGCATTAACGATTTGAATTGGGGTGTTGTGAAGCTTGGTTCATTATCTAATGTTATGCATTTCACGTCTGGGAAAGCTTGGAGCAATTCCAAAACTTTTTCCTCAATATTTGATTTATCTTCAATATTTTTTAGTATTAAAAATTTTGAGTACGCGTCTATACACGTAATGAATTTCAATTTTTGAGCGTAAAAAATGTCTATATGCAACTGTTCTCCCTCTTTATCCGGAGTCGGTGCTTTTCCTATCGGAATCTGTTTAGGATGACGGTCATATTTATTTCTGTTACAAGTTATACAATTTCGTACGTATTCTTTCATTCGTTTTCGCATTTCAGGCCAGTAGTATAATTTTTCTATTTGCTTAATATTTTCTACATGGTTTCGATGCGCTCCATTATGAGTTTGTTCAATTATATCTGCTTGATCTTCACTATTGGGAAGGTCCATAGGAAATAACCTCGTATATACAAATTTATTCTGAAATGTTTCTTTAAGAGGTCTTTGTATCTCGTACAAATCTTCTACTGTGCAGTGTATCGCTGTTACTAAGTTAGGTCTTATATATTCCTTTAAAATTGTGAGAAGGTTCTCAACTGTGTCGTATTCAATTAAGTGTCTTTTACTTCCAAAAGTTTCAATTAGTTCATGGATAGTAAATTTATTTTTACATAATATAATTTGTTGTTTGAATTGATTTACCGGTTTTTGCGTTTCCTCTATACAAAAATTATCGCTACTTTGAGCAGAATGTTGTGATTCGTCATCTGGTGAATCTCCTGATTCATTTGATAAATTGTTTTATTCAAGGCGTGATAGTGCATCAGCTACAATGTTTGTTTTACCAGGTTGATACACAAATTTTGGAGAAAATTCTTCGATAAACGCATGCCACCTTTTCATTTTAGAATTTGGGTTGCGGGTAGACAATGCAAAAGTTAGTGGTTGATGATCTGTATGAATTTCAAGATTTGTTACACCATACAGATAGTTACGAAGATTTTTTAATGCCCATACTATGGCGTATAGCTCTTTTTCGTTTGTGGCATAATTTCTTTCTGTTTTATTAAGAGTTCTAGAAATAAACGTAATTGGTTTATTTTCCTGGGAAAGTACTGCACCTATTGCAACGTTTGATGCGTCGGTAGTCAACACAAATTTTTTTGAATAATCGGGTTGCGTCAATTCCATTTCTGACGCTAAATTTCTTTTTAGTTTGTTAAAAGCGGATATGCCTGCTTCATCAATTTCGATTAATACTTTTTTTGACATATTTTTTGAAACCCTGCCGTTTTCTGCCGACAAGTATTTTGTCAAAGGCTTTGCAATCGCTGCGTAATCCTTAACGAATTTGCGATAATAACCTGTGATGCCCAAAAATCCTCTTAATCCCCGTAAACTTTTTGGTAACGGATAATTAAGCATTAATTTTATTTTATTCGGATCTGTTTTGATCGTATTTTGGGCTCTGATGTAACCCAAAAA
>NW_023471451.1:0-4463 GCF_013731165.1 Rhagoletis pomonella | reverse complement strand
CGGAGAGGTCTTTTCCAATTCTGACGGAGCTGGTGGTATTGCTCAACGTTATTTTACACAGCCGTATGAGTTTTGAGGGGATGCCAAATTCAGACATAGCGGCGTATAGGCAACTCCTTTTAGTGCTGTCAAAAGCGGCTTTAAAGTCGACAAATAGGTGGTGAGCGTCGATCCTTTTCTCGCGGGTCTTTTCCAAGATTTGGCGTATTGTGAATACCTGGTCTATGGTGGATTTGCCAGGTCTAAAGCCACACTGATAAGGCCCAATTAGTTCATTGACGGTGGGCTTCAGTCTTTCACACAATACGCTCGATAAGACCTTGTAACCTATGCTTAGAAGGCTGATCCCGCGGCAGTTGGCGCGAATGGCGGGGTCACCTTTCTTGTGGATTGGGCAGAGCACACTTAAATTCCAGTCGTCGGGCATGCGTTCATCTGACCATATTCTGCACAAGAGTTGATGCATGCACCTTATCAACCCCTCGCCGCCGTACTTGGATAGCTCAGCTGGCAGGTTGTCAGCTCCAGCGGCTTTGTTGTTTTTCAGCCGCGTTATTGCTATACGTACCTCGTCATAGTCAGGCGGTGGAACGTCGACTCCGTCATCATCGACTGCGAGTTCGGGTTCTTCTTCTTCACAACTTTCCGTGCTGCTACCATTTAGTAGGGCGGAAAAGTGTTCCCTCCATAATTTAAGTACGCTCTGGACATCAGTTACTAGGTCGCCATTATTGTTCTTACAGGAGTGCGCCCGATCTTTCAACCTTCCGTTAGTCCCACAACTCTCTGGTAAAATTTTCGGGCATTCCTCCTGTCGGCCAGCATTTCAAGCTCTTCGCACTAACATATTTCGGCCTCTCTCTTTTTGATGGTAAATACGTCTCGCTTCCCTCTTCAGATCCCTATAGCGGTCCCACATAGCGCGCGTTGCGCCCGATCGCAGCGTGGCCCTGCAGGCGGCATATTTTTTCTCTGCAGCTTCCTGACACTCCTCATCGTACCAGCAGTTCTTTCGGGTTCGCTGAAATCCGACTACTTCTTCGGCGGCGGTACTTAATGAGCGGGAAATGTGGTTCCACTGCTCGCATATGTCGGTTTGTTGAAGAGTGCTCTCTGAGAGCAGGTGTGAAAGTCGAGTAGCGAAAGCGCTGGCTGCCTGTTGTGATTGCAGCTTTTCGACTTTAAGCTTTCCTTGCATATTTAATAATAATAATAATAAATAAGCCCCAATTTGGCCGCGCCGCGAGGGTGCGCCTTGATGTTGTCACACAAAGCGGAGGGACCTACAGTTTTACGCCGACTCCGAACGGCGATCATATTTTTTGAGAAGCTGTTTTTCATGGCAGAAATACACTGCTGTTAAGAAAAAACCCTTTTTTTCCTTGCATATTTGGGTGCACATTTTTTGCTGCACAGAGGCGGGTGCGTATTTTGGCTGCAACAAGATAGTGGTCCGAGTCGATGTTTGGGCCTCGGAGTGTGCGTACGTCGAAACCACTGGAAGCATGCTTTCCGTCTATCGCAACATGATCGATTTGGTTTCTCGTTTTTCGATCCGGAGACAGCCACGTAGCATGATGGATCTTTTTATG
Organism: Rhagoletis pomonella; assembly: GCF_013731165.1. Classification (NCBI taxonomy): domain Eukaryota; kingdom Metazoa; phylum Arthropoda; class Insecta; order Diptera; family Tephritidae; genus Rhagoletis; species Rhagoletis pomonella. Next base: position 2,871 of record NW_023471451.1, on the reverse strand, counting down.
CTTGAACCTAGTACTGCATACTACCATGTTTCGGGCTCCGGCGAAGTCGATCAGCCTCAATCCGTTGTCGGATGTTTCGTCGTGGAGGCTGAATTTTCCGAAGGTGGTTCCAAAGATCCCTTCCTTGCCCACCCTGGCATTGAAGTCGCCAAGCACGATTTTGATATCATGACGGGGGCAGCGCTCGTACGTGCGCTCCAAGCGCTCATAGAAGAGATCCTTGGATGCCTCATCCTTCTATTCCGTCGGGGCGTGGGCGCAGATGAGCGAGATGTTGAAGAATCTCGCTTTGATGCGGATTGTGGCTAGACGCTCGTCCACCGGGGTGAACGACAGTACTCGGCGACGGAGTCTCTCTCCCACCACAAATCCAACTCCGAATTTGCGATCCTTTACATGGCAGCTGTAGTAGACGTCGCAAGACCCCAGACATTGTTTGCCTTGCCCCGTCCAACGCATTTCTTGGATGGCGGTGATGTCAGCTTTTGTCCTTACGAGGACATCAACCAGCCGGGCAGAGGCATCTTCCCCATTAAGGGTCCGGGCATTCCAGGTGCATGCCCTCAAATCGTAGTCCTTTAAACGTTTGCCTTGGTCGTCATCATAAGGGGGGGGTTTTATCCGAGGCTTTGCCTTGCTTCTTCACTGGAAGTGGATTTTACGTGGCGGGTCCCAAGCCCAGCGCACAACCCATTGCTGGGACGGGGGTGGTTTCGCAACCAAATACACGTTTATATAGCGAGCCGCTTGCTCCAAGCAGACACCCGCTTGCAGCCGCACCTACTGGTGAACAGACGCTGCAGACTTCAGTGAGCCCTTAAACCGAATAAGTCAGAGTGGCCCCACCGAAGCTCCCTCTCTTTCTGCAGTGACCCAAGGCTCCACTCGGATTGGTTACCGCATCTCGCACATGGGTTGCTCACGTAGCCCAGAGTGCGCGAACGAGGACGCAAGAGTCGGGATTGAGTATAGCCATGCAACTGTAACTGCATACCCAGCGCAATGACTATACCCCATTGCACTCCCAACTTCGGAGTTGCACTTTATTAATTGGCTCAAAAGCTACATTTTCAAAATTTTTCTAAAAGAACTGATTAGAAATTGTGATCTGATGAAAGAGCCTCCGAGCCAATAATTTTGTACGGCACTGTACTTATAAATACTCTAGGTTTCATGAATGAAAAAAATTTAAGTACAAGATAACATTAAAATATCAGTAATATTTCTCGTTTCTGTGAACTTGTTTCTAAACTTCTGTCTTTTCCTTAATATAATTGTAAAACTCTGTGCACGTCATTTTGAACGTATTTAGGTTCATATACTAATCATCAACTATTGCTTGTGCAAAGTTCAACTATCTCGAAATGTAACTATTTCACAAATTAAACCGGTGCACTGAGAGAAAGAAGTTTAGAATTAAAAAAGCGTGCTAAATTAAAAAAATTCGCATATGAAAGAGCACCAACCCAACTCGTAATACATTTAAGTATACACATTTTAGTATTTAGTATAGAAATATTCAATTCAAATACTTAAATTCCATGCTGGTTGTAATGGGAATTGAACCCTGACCCTCTGGAAATTAGCAAATTGTGGCAAGCATCCCCGCGCACTCAGCTCCTGCCAGACATGTAAATGTGACATTTTAAGGTTGGACCGGGACACGGGGACAAATAGTCTAAAACCGGGACATGTCCTGGAAAACCGGGAAGTCTGGCAGCCCTACCGTCAACAAATTTGCAACTTAGAAAAACGGAACTCCGATCGAAATGCAGAATAGGTATAATCGTAAATTTCGAAGAATGATCGGAAGGAAGCGGAACGCAGAATACCAAGTTTGCCAAACGGAGAAAATTTCGATTCGAGTCGAAATGCAGAATAGGGCTGAATAAAAGAAAATCAACCAAGATTGGATGGAAACAACCAACAGTGGCAATCGTTTCTGATCTGTTCGCTGTTAGTGCTTAGCTATAAAGGTCCGCCCTACGTCAATTCAATTATTTAGTCGGGCGTTTTCCCGATGGCATTGTCTTTTCAAAACGGAATAAAATTGACAATTTGGCATCACCGTGGGCGTTATCGACATTCTCCATATTGAAACTATGATAGTAGTCTTTTTATTATCTGAAAATTTGGATAAATAAGAGCATTAAAAACAAAATCGCTGTGTGGTAGTTTTTACAAGTTTTATATATAAAAATTTAATATAGCGAGTTTTGAAACAGTAAATTTTACACAGCTAGCTTTCTTTAACTTTTCGCGTTCTCACTAGGCACCGAATCTACCACATTTTCTTGCAGTTTTCTAAGTTCATCAGAAGATGAAGACTTTTGAAAGTGTATATATACATATATAAGTTTTATAGCGACTTTTGCAAGAGTAGTTAACAGTTGATGCTATTTTTTTCAGAATATAGAACGATTTTGCGCAGAATTGTTAGTGGACATGAAACTACTTTAAATAATGGTACGTTACCCACCAAAAACTAAAAATCGAAAAAAATTACATAGCGCACTTTGCAAGTGGACTACTCAAATGATTATCGATAACTCCTCTTCGGTGTTTCAATATATGTATTTCAACAATGAGAATTTAAGACGGCGATAAAAACGACAAGGCCAATAGGCGTTCCTACAACAGTCTTGTCTGCGTAACCGGAACGACCCGGATTTATGGCCCCTATTATGAGTTGCATTCGATCTTCGACTGTGATCGAAAGTGGTGATCGAACGAATTTTCATTTGGTATCATGGTGTAATAATAACGAGGTGTGGTCAGTAACTTAACCTCACTTTTTCGGCAGGTCTATTCCGGTCACGCATTTTAATGTAGTAGAAAAGGTACTAATTATTTACTATTTTTAATCCGTTT
>NW_023471450.1:0-4463 GCF_013731165.1 Rhagoletis pomonella | reverse complement strand
TACAAATGTATACATGGGTGCAAGTACATGCAAATAAACGAAAATCTCTAAAACGTACTTTCGCAACGAAAGTGTGTAAGAAGCTCATGGCATCCATGTACTGCCATGTAACGGGCTCGTCCGCACATACCGGTCCCTCAGTGACTTCCACCTGGTTTGGCAGTACTTTTCACACATTTATTAGGTACATACACATATTAAGGGCCGGTTGTTCAATGTCTGGTTATCACTACTTGCCGGTTAAACATCATTATCGACGTTTTTGACACCATGCTTATAACATGTGATCGATAAAGCAGTCGTTGTATTTAACCGGAGCTTCTACCTCTGATTTGTGCAAATCAGACATTGAACAACCGGCCCTTAGTGTATAGAAAAATAGTCAATACAATCAAACGAATACTTACCAGATACTCCCACGACACTGGCAACGTTTCTCTAAACCTTCTCCTTTAAAATCTTGTTCCTGTAAAGGTGCGAGCTTTGTCATCAGTGTTGCCAGAACTTTTCAGGGCGACCGGCTAGATTGGACAAAAAAAACGGCTAAAATGTTTCAACCAGAATTAAATTTTGTTTAAATATGTATATAAACCACAATTAGAAAGACTAGTAAATCCATTGAATTTTTTTTTTGTTAATAAAGATTATTTATGCGTAGCTAAGCTGTACACCACTTTATTTTTGTTTAACAAAGGAAACTGTCGTTATACGTAGCTAAGCTTTACATCAGAAGTCATGTTTGTATTACTTAAATATAAAAACAGAGATAAATTACAAACTTATGGCGTTTTCTTTTCTACTAAACAATTTTGCCTTATAAATATTGGATCATTTTCAGTAGGTTGCTTTTTGTCCCGCGAAATGGCTGAAAGTATGGCACTTTTGCTTAGTCGGAGGGCAATATTTTGAGAAATGAACAGGTAAAGCTGTGAAAGCAGAAGGTAGTTTAATTTATTGACATTCGTTGTTGTTGCCGACCACTTATTTTTTAAGAAGTTTATGACATTTAACTAAAATCATGCCACCAGATTCACTAGCAGACAAATTTTTGTTTCCTAAAAAAGTAGAAAAAAGTTTGAAGTTAGTGAAGTTGGATGAAAATATTAAAAGTGTTGCGCGTTTCCAAACTGCCAGAATTCGGTACACCTGAGCAAACGTTCGAATATAAAGTTTTTGGCTTTTCCGAGGTAGGGTACGTAGGTTGATAACAAATTGCTGACGCAAAATATCTTTAAACCTCTGTAAGATGTACCATTATCCGTGGAACAGGAAATAGGTCGAGTTAAAATGATACCTGCAACTTGTAACAATACCAATTTTTGGATTTTCGGAATTTTCTGATAAAGATGTGGTGCTGCTAAAAATATATATACAAAAATGTAAGCACGAAACTATGTATTTGTCACAAGAATTATCCACATAAGATGAAAACTACTGCAGTTTTATTTTATAAAATTTTAAAAGTATGTTTGCACCATGTATTGTCTTCCCAGAGAGTTTTGCTCCACATCGAAATTCGTGCTCTTTTATTTTCTAAGTGTAGCGAATAAAACTTCACAACACAAAAATTTTATGAAGAAAATTCCCGCTGCGTTCTCCCAAATATAAACTGGGACGCAAAATTGAAGCAAGTTTTGCCTATTTTTCTTTAGTTTATTTAATATGTATTATTTTTTATGAATATGTTGCTCATTACTTAACAAACAACATATACTACAAACAGATTTCACTCTTAGTGTAAAAATTATGAAAATTCTGCAAAATTTCAGCAAAACTTGTAACTTTTTAATCTGCTAAAATGACGCGTCCCAGTTTATGTGTATTTGGGTCACTCGCTTAAAACAAAAAACATTGAAATAGGCTCACTTTCTGATTGTTTTTCAATTTTGTATAACACAGGCCGACATGAAAATTTTCTCAGAGGTAAGACTAGCCATTTCTAATAGATTTTGGAGCACTAAATTTGTAAAAATAAAAACTTGTATATTTGAATTTTAATAAAATAAGGCTAAGAGCAAAATCGGCTAAAAACGGTTAATTTTTTTTGCAAAACGGCTAACAAATCGGCTGCCGGCTAAATCGAATTTTTTTCGGCTGTTTGCTGTCGCAACCGGCTAAATCTAGCCGGAAAACGGCTAAAATGGCAACGCTGTTTGTCATACAGGCATTGGTGCGACGTGACTGCTTCAGTAAGGTTCTCTTCCATATTACCTGCAAATTTTCAGAAAACGTTAATTATTTAAACCTAAAAATTACATATATTAAGAGTAAACTTACTTGTTCTTATTAAATTTTTTCTCTTCTTCCAATTTTTGATTTGGCGGCAAATTGCAAATAAATTTCATCAGCTGATTGTCAACGCGCGCAAAATGTTGAGAGTTGGCCATATTTCTGCGTTGTGTTGGCGTTGGCGTTGCCCAACTTTGGTTATGAGGAGACTTTCATGTATTCATAGTCAGCTGTCGAACGCAACGCCAAAGTTGTATGCAAACGGGCCTTTAGACTTATTGTCTTGTTCTATCTTCTTTAACAATACAGTCGACCGGCACACACTGGTCCAAAATCAAGAAATTATGGAATTAGGGTCAAAATTCAATCAATCGATCTGATTTTTTTTTCTGTGGACAACTTACGCAATTATTAATAACTTTCATTAATAACAATTTTGTAAAATATGACCTACTTTTTAAGAAACAAATTATTATTTTTTTTATATGGAGAAAAACCCATTTTTATAATTTTAAAGCGCACTTACCACGGCTTATGGTACATTGTAGAAGGTATTACTGTCCACAATTTCTCTGTGGACACCTACTATATAAGTCTGCGACCCTAAAAAATACAGACACGTAAAAAAATTATTTAACAGCAATATTAAAATTAAAGGCATTATAGGGCTAATTACAGTAAATAACACAATAAACCATAAATTTAGACTATCTTTGGATCTGAATCCGGTGGAGATTCGTTTTACTTTGTATACGGATATTTCTCGTGGAGATTTTGAAACTTTTTTTTAACCGCTTAAGTTTCTTCCGTCAGACATATGTATGCATTTTAAAATACAGGTAGTTTATATGTAAGTCGGTATATCATAAAATACACTAAATATAATATAATCTATGGCCTTCAAATAGTTACACAGAATAAAAAAAATTACCAATCGAGCCTTGGTTTCACAATTTCCTTGAAAAGGCGAGCAAATGCTTTTGTGTGCAAATACCCTTTTTGCCTGAAGTTCTAGGAGTATGTTCAGACCTTGTAAAAGATCTCTACATACCCTTTGTTTATTTACCATTAATAATCGCTTAGTATATGCTAAAAGCATGTTGAGGAAAATAGACAATACGGTGGTTTTGAAGGCGTTCCAGGTAGGAAAACTACTAGCATTCTAACGAAAAGCAAAAAATAAACCTTTCCAGATTCTTAGAAACCTTCAAAGGTATATGCAAACATTGAACGACATTCTTACTGAATATAAAGCATCGATTGCTCTTGAGCTTACCATTACTCTAGTGATTTTATTACTGGAAATATGACGACCTTTGTTACTAATTTGATAGCTAGTGACGATATGAAAAACAGTGATTGTTTGTACCAAGCTCTACTAAGCCATATACCAAGTACGGCTGCTGTGACCTCGGAGAACTCGGTATAATCCAAAAATTTTGACGTAACCATGGCACAATAAACAGGTAATAGCAGAAGAGCAAATGCAACCCTTCCATGTATTTTGTTGTTGCTTGAGAAACATAAAATGTCAAACGAGAAATGTCAAATTACACCAATGTAAACAAGTTTGACAATTCAGAAAATTACCATTTTGCAAAAACAAATGCGCAAAGTAAATAAAATATAGTTTAAAACAATTGAACTGAATGATGTGTTTGTACCATGAAACTGAATGGCCCGTAGTGAACGTCTCTTGCCATAGCGCATAAATGGTTTTTATAGCAAATGCCGGCTTCTCGAAAAACGAATACTTAGCGGATTCTCAAAAAGAAAACCAAGTCTGTAGCGATATTAAATCAGAGGCACTGCGGTTGCTCAATAAAGAAGATGTGGTATTATTATTATTATTATTGTAGCAGCATACAAGTTCCTCAAAGACTTTTTGGGGAGTGTAGCTGAAGTGGCAGTCCTTGGCCATATATAAATCTGGGTTGTTCCGGTTACGTAGACCCGACTGTTGTGGGAACGAAGATGTGGTCATCGTGGACGCTGACAATTATATTAAAGGTGCTATTTAACTCTACTACAAAGGGTGTAATAAGGCGCGACCATGGGAGTTTAACCAACAGCGCACTAATGCAGATGTGTTGGATGATCGAGTGGACAATTCGAACGTGCCATATACACGGGAAATATTTGATGCTTTGTGTATGCGTTACGAGGAGCCGCATGGCAACTACCGTTGGGATAGTCCATTGTTTGTAGTGTTTCCCGATGATGCGCTTATTTTA
>NW_023471449.1:0-4463 GCF_013731165.1 Rhagoletis pomonella | reverse complement strand
AAGTGGTGAATTAACAAGGAAAGATCACCGTAGGTATATCAATTGCTTCATTTGAAAGATACTTAAGAGATCACACGACTCATTTAGCAATGTGCCGGAAAACTTTTCATCCTGTGGGACAGCGAGGATTCTTGGCCCTCTAATAACAGAAAACGCACTTCTGTGCTCTTGAGTTTCCCTATAAGAACTTTTATTGGCATACGCATCGCACCAATGTTGTAGTTGCAACATCATACAAAAAGATTACGCATGCCTGGCAGAGATCTCACAGGTGGAAATAAGACCATCGGTAAAGCTCATGACACCGAAAGGGATTGGTATTCCATATGGTATCACAGCGTTACTATTATTGGCCTATGTGTGAGGAGGATACTGCGCCTTAGTGGTTTCAACTTAAATAAAAATTTTGACTTTACAGACTAATTTTGTTTTTAAACGCTCTTTTGCATTGGCCAACGCAAAAGCTCTTATTAGGCGCCGCGAAGTAAGCGGGCATTGGCTAGTTATATGTATAGAGGCGCAACTTGAGATCGGGACATTGCCCGCAATTGGAGAATGAAAATTGGCTTTCTGACTTAATGTTCTATACAGGTATGATGGAAGAATATAAATGTTTTTGATCTGTAGCAAATTATTTTAGGTTTTGAAGCTAAACTACATCTTTTTATTCGTGATCTCAAAAAAAAGAATATTTGATCATTTTCCATGGCTAGAAAAAAATATTGCACATGTCAAAGAGAATAAATTGGACCCCTATGCCGCAAAATTTCATGATTTAAAAGCAGATTTTGAAAAAAGACTTGCCGATTTGAAATTATTTAAATATACGATTGCATACTTCACAAAACCTTTTTATTTAACATAATTGAGGATGAATTTACAAACTCCGAAATACTCCTTTTTAAAAAAAGCGAAGAAGGGTTGGAGTTTTTGGAATTAAAAGAAGATAAGGCACTGGAAATGCATAAAGCTTTGCCATTGCTTAAATTCCGGCAACATGTAACAGATTTAAAATCTCCGCTGTTGAAAACAGCTGCGTGCCGTATACATATTTTCTATTTTTGGTACAATGTATAACTGTGAGTCTCTGTGCTCTACAATAAAATTCGTAAAGTCAAAATACCGTTCACAATTGACTAACCAACATTTAACAGAACTGTTACGCACGGGTTTAACTAAGGTAAAACCAGATTTTGAAAATTTGAATTTTCTTTAATATCTACATATCTTACGTACATTAGAATAATAATAAAATTTATGTTTTTCATTTCTAAAAATAATTTTATTTAGAAATACAATTTTTGTTATTGTTGTTTTTTGTGGCTCTTTGTAGCATCTAGAATTTACATGTGGCTCTTTTTGGCCTCAGCCTTGCTCACTCCTGATATACATAGACAAATGCTTACATAAATGCTCAGTATGAAAAGAGAATTCGATTAAGCCATGTCTGTCCGCCTCTCTCTGTACACGATAACTCGAGAAAAAAATGGGATATGTCAACTAAATTTGGCAAGTAGGTGGCCCTTTATCCAAGGTAGGTTAAGATTGAAAATGGGCACAATCGGACAATAACCACGTTGACCTCCATATAACGGTATTTTCGAAATATGCAAAAACTACGATATTTCCGTAATTACTGGATCCCAATTGTTGAAAGTTGGTATGCGAAGTAGAATTTTGGCATAAAATAAGAAATTTTTGGAAAACAGGCGTGGCACCGCCCACTTATGATGAAATGCCGTTTCTCTGTACTCCCTTCTAAAAAAACAGGTGAAAATTTCCTGACTAAGAAACCAGTTGAAACTTTTTGAAACCGGACGAGAACCACACCCACCTCCCATATAACGGTAATTTACAGAAATACAAAACCTGCTATAAATTAGTAACTATTTAAGCTAATTTACTCAAAATCGATAAATGCGATGAGTTCTAAACAGAAAATGATTCTTAGGGAAATTTTTGGAGAATGGGCGTGGCACCACCCAATTACGCCTATATACATATGTGTATCACGATAACCGGTTTATCAATTTCCACCAAACTCGGCACATTTATCAATCTTGACGCAAAATAGCAATACGTTGAAAATTTTGGAAATCGGACTTTTACCATATAACGGTAAATGTCAGAATTAAGAAAACTCCGATGTTTCAAGAACTAAAGACGCCAACTTACAAAAATCTCTTAACAAGGCACTATATTATTGATTTTTGTAATATGGGGATGGCATCACCCACTTAAGACTATATAAGTGTATATCGATAACTGCCTTAGCGACTGCCACCAAACTTGGTCCAATTATTTCAATATATCATAGCATATTCTCGAAACTATTTGACATCGGGAAAAATACTCTTGCTTATCATGTAAACTGAGGGTGAAAACACGATATTTATTACGTGCGCCGGGTATATAAAGTTCGGTTTCGCCTGAACTTATACTTTACTTGTTTTTTAGTTTGTTATCAAGATTGTTAATTATTTTTAAATTATATATTATGTTTATTCTCCCTTTTTTAATTATATATAAGTAATACTTTTGTCTACACCTTTGTTGTACTATAAAAGATCATTCATTGTACCTTATTGTACTACTGTATCCTTTGCAATAAATCAAATCAAATATGATGCACAAACAGTGTGGCCAGATATAAATTGGTGGAATTGCAAATTATGACTTTATTACTTATTTGTACAATTTTGAATATGACTTTATTTCACTTCTGTAAACGGAAATAAGACCATATGGCCTTATTGCGTATGGTGTTATTGTACCTACCGTCCTTGAATTGTAGATCAAAATGAAATATCTACTTAGCAAAAAAACAAATACATATACATATATGAATTACTGCATGAGAGTCAATTGATCTTTTGTAATGCGCCTTGTATTTATTGTTCGGCATGCTTGTAGGCATAATGAACATTGCTGTATTGATAATAATAGGAAATGTGCTGCAAACTTTATTTAATAAAAGTTTGTAGACAACTTAACACAGTTATTGTGAAATATTTGCAATTGAACAAAAATTAAAGAACTTGATGTTTGAAGGTTCCGCTGTTAATCAGCGCAATATATGTATGTTTATGTTTTGTATGCATGTACATATGTATGTACAGATATTCGAGGTTGCTTGTGCAATATATAAATGTATGCATTATTATGTGCACATCTGTACCTATGAAGATTTCAATTATAACAACAATACAAGTTCAATGATAAATATTATTAGTAAAAGTAAATATCGCCAAAGTCACCAGCGTGTATGTATGACTGACTGCACATGCTGTATGCATATGTACATATGTATGTATGTTCAGGCATATTGATACAAGTATTTTTTAAACATGTACAATATCTAAGCACTTATATAATTGCTCATATGTACATATAACCATATATTGTGTATAACCATGGAACACTTGCATATGCTATACTCACTGAAAATATTAAAAAGTGTTACACGATACAGTACGAGAGCATAAGCGTGCAAAACTGTCGCCTATTTTGGCAAGTGATTACCTGTTGATCAGCGCTGATGGTGACCTCCAGATACTCTAAAACACATTTGTATGTATGTAAGTAAGTATGCACATAAATGTATATACGTACAAACATTTTATATTTGCACTAAATGTATGAAACATACATACGTATGTAAGTATGTATAAACAAAAATTTATACACTGTTTTTATTATAATTTCAACCTACATATATTTCAAAACAAAACTGTGGTACTCCATCTTTAAAACAAATGATACGGTGTACTTTGGCACGAAATACCTTAAGGGCGGCTATAAGTAAAAAAAAAATTATCCGTATGCTGTAATAAAGATTATCCGATTATTTTTTGGGATTGCTCCATTCCATCGCATATGAGACTTTCTCCTTCCTCTGCTACCACCAACAGGCACCGCGTTAAATACTTTCAGGATTGGCGCGTTTGTGCCAATTCGAACGACATGGCCAAGTCTGCAGAAAGCCTCTATATTTAAAATCGCTGCACTATGTCCATGTCTTTGTAAAGTTCATAGAGCTAATCGTTCCAACTTCTTCGATATCCGCCGTCGTCAACGTGCAAAGGCCCGTAAATCTTCTGCAGAATTTGTATCTCGAATTCCAAGGGCCGCTTCATCGGATGTTGTCGTTGCGCATAATGGCGCCGCTAGAATGGGTACTTTGCGTAAGTTCCGCTCAAGGATGAAACTGACACTTGAGTAGAGTGTGTGTGTTTGCATAGAGAGCGCCAGATTGGCCACCCTTGCGTCGACGGAACTAACAAACGTTGGCCAACTCTCAACTTATGAAGTCAGTAACTCCGCACTCTATGGGCCGTTTTCACCATATCTGGTTAACACTAATCTCCAGTTAAACATCATTACCAACGTTGTCGACACAATTTTATATGGAATCGGTATATGTGACCTGGTCTACGAAAAGGGAGCTTACGTGCGAAAACTAG
>NW_023471448.1:0-4464 GCF_013731165.1 Rhagoletis pomonella | reverse complement strand
TGGTGAAATGTATATTTTAGAATTCCTAGCAATGTCCATGAAACCCCTATAAATAAACAAAGTAATACAGAAAAATGTATGTAACTTCGAAGTTAACGCTAAGAAAATTGATAACAGCCAGTATCACCAGAAATTTAAATGGAAAATGATTTTTTATTTTCCGTCAATTTCCATATAAAATTCAAAAAGTTTAAATCATTTTTCACTTAAATTGCTTTCGTAAAATTGGCTTTAAAAGTTATTTTCTTAGCGTTAACGCGCATTATCAGCGCTAACTTGGAAGGTTTAGAAAAAACCATTGTCGAATATTTTCCCAACATTGACTTTGAGGATGTCTACAGCTGGATAACAAACCTGTTTTCATGTGACCCGGCGAGTAAACCTGCTGAGATGACAAATTAAGCTTTTGATAACCTTCTGGACATCAGTGCAGACAGCACTTTGAATACTAAATAATACGAGGGGAGCCAAGAGAGTTCTGGATGCAAGTGTATGCAGAAAGCACTGCTGTTGGCAAGATTGCATTAAAAATACTAGTGACTGTTAGGCCCTTTATGAATTGTATTCGATTTTCGATCTTCGCTGGTTATCGAAAATGAAATTCGTATTATGAGCTATGCAACCATGTCGAAATTTTCACTGAGTATCAAATTTTCTGTCGAACAGAATTTTGCTTTCGATGGTGCAGCAAAGTGTTAGAAAATTTTGAAAGATGTATGATTTTGCATTTGTTTTCTTACTTTTTGCCTGCTAGACACTAATTTTAAACAATTTTTATTAATTTCATGCAGTTCTATCGTCGTGAGTACTAAACACAAGCTCGAAAGGCTTGTTTTACATACTTGTGAAAGAAGATCCCAATAGTCAGTTGGCACTAGGGATGCCAATCCCGGGATCCTGGAATCCCGCCGGGCCCCTGCCAAAAGCCCGCCCCGTGCCCATGTCTACTGTAGTTAACAAAAAGCTTCAAACTGTACTTTTAAATTGCAGTCAGGGCCTTTTTTGAAGAAGATTTCAATGAATTTACTCATAGCGTCGCTAATGTAAACGAAACAGAGAGTTTTAAGGAAAAGTTAGATAATTTTTTAGATCAATCTACTCAAAAGTTCCTCAAATCGAAAAACTTATAATTTGACCGACGTGCTAGTAAAAGAAGTTCAATTATTTTGTAATGGCGGAGATAAGGGTCATTATCTTCAAATGGATTATGTCTACCTTTTGAAAGTTCAGACTAAAAGTTTTGATGCCGAAATATGTTTTTCATCAGTAGGTTTTGTATGTAAAAACTGCAGGTCAAGCTTAAAAGACTCCGCTTTGAATGCTTTGCTGCTCTTACGAAAACATTTTAAGTGCAATAATAACAACTCCGGTAAAAAAAAGGGGTGTGTGTTTTTAACCACACCCAACTACCAACGTGTATTTCGACCCGCTGAATCCGCCTTTGAGATCCGTTTGACTCGTACACCCTCAAAATTTCTAGTAAATTGCGAAAAAAATGGCAAAAAGTTCTCCATTCGCCATTTCTTTATAGAGTAGAATAAATATGTTTAGAGAAATTGTTTTCGTATATTTTTGTTTTATGTTTTTTTTTATTAATCGTCACTTTCAAAAGTACCTGGTATTTACATTATCATTTGTGATGTATACGTTCCCCAATCACATGGTTTTTTAAATACAATTAAAAACATGTTTTACTTTAAAATTTGTCTGATTTAATAAATATCGCTAGCGTAGAGTGCAAAGTTGGTAAGTCCCAATTTAAAAATTGTACAGGAGAGGAAAAAACTTTGTATAGCCATTTTCTTCAAGTATTTCGCAAAACTTTGAATACAACATTTTGCCTGTTTAAAGCAAAGCGAATTTTCGGAGCTTTTTTTGGCCTTAGCAAATTTTACTTTCATTGAATGTAAACGAGAAAACATAAAACAAGGACCTTTACCCTTTTCGAAAGGATGCAATTTAAATTTATCTAGCCTCCTATATCAAAATATGATTTTTCATTAAAAGTGAAGTTAGCAACTTTTAACTCTAAGCTAGCGATATATGAGTTTTACAATCAGTTTATCGTACATTTTAAACAGTTTTATTTCATGGTATGTTTACATGCTTTCAGATATTGAATTTTTACTCATATTCATAAAATTTATGACTCAACTTGAATCCCGGGATTACCTAAAAAATATCCCGAAATCCCGGGATCCCAATTTTCCTGATATTTTGGCATCCCTAGTTGGCACGTTCTCTGAGAACAAAATCGTAAGCTGTTGATAGTTTTAAAATATTTTAAATAGATTTGGCTCACAAACGCCTCTTTAGGCAGTCGAAAGTTTTTAATAAATCTATAGACAAATTTCTTAGTATATTTTATGTCAAAATATATTCGAAAGACTACATTTGAACCCTCTTAAACATTTTCTACTCCTGACCAGTTTACCAAGCTCTCATCCTCTGACGAATCGTTGAACCAGAACTTTGTTGTACTAATTTTTACCTTTTTTTCATTTTAATTTGCACAAATTTACATGCATATGTATAAGCACACTATTTAGTTTGCTCGATTTGTAAACAAAGCTTCTCAGCGGTGAAAAATATATTATTGTGAACAAGCAATGTTCTTCATCGAATGAGCGTCATAATATCAAATGAAAATTCGTACGATCAGCACTTTCGACAACAGTCGAAGATCAAGTGCAACTCATAATAAAGGCCTTACTTTTACATTTCTGTGAGACTGCATTTTCAACAAATGCTTACATAAACAAGTAGTTTTTAAACATAAAACAAAACCGACTTCAATTCCCATATAAAAATTCAAGTTTATCGTTAATCTGATTTAAGCCGAATTAGAATGGGACCACCTGTGTGGTAACACTTTTCCTTTAAAAACGGAATTATAGTAATCGGTTAGCGTGTACATATGTACATAAAAAAAATATTTCGACGAATTGACAACCTTCGCCTTTTTGTGAAGTCGGTTAAAAACAAATACACCAGCAAGCTTTCAGCGTCATATGATGAGAATTATAGTAATCGGTTAACGTGGTCCAAAGTTATGCGGTAACATATGTACATAAAAAATAATAATAAAAAAATATTTCGACGAATTGATAACCTTCTGCTTTTTGTGAAGTCGGTTAAAAACAAATACACCAGCACGCTTTCAGCGTCAAATGATTTCAGGGTAAAATTGTGAAAGCTCCCAATAAACTTAAAGGAAATAATGAAATCGTCATAACAATTTCAGTCTTCACATTAAAGGTAAATGAGCATAAAGTTTGCATTGTGTTTTCTTGTTTTCGTAAACATTTGAAGAGTAGGGGTGCCGCGAAATTTTTTAGTACAACAAGGGTACCGCGGTGAAAAAAAGTTTGGGAACCCCTGCTCTAGTGCATAGTCCCGCCTACAGACAGGGGAGGCGAAATCAACGAATTTATGTTTAAGTTTGCAAATTTGTATACTTTAATTTTCACAAGTACAGTGAAACCTGCTTAAGTACTTAACCCGCCTAACTAACCAAAATTTTTTGCACCGTGAATTTTTTGATGTAATCTGAAGAAAATCCCTCTGTTAAATACCTCCCCGCTTATTTACCCCACCCGCCTAAGTACCTAAATTTTTCGTACCGCATTTACCATTTTACTTATAATTTTCCCCTTTTAAGTGCTCTTTTATATTTATATATATATTTTTTTTTATTAGATTCCTTAAAATACTTACATATTCTGAAATTCAGGGGCTGCGCTACACACCTTCGGCAAAAAAATCAACGGTAATTTTTACCCACTTGAAACTTGCACATTATTACACTGAAATTGAATGGGCAATAAAACTGTATACTCAAAAAAAAAAACTCTTCTGGGAAAGAAGTTTGAAATTTTGATGAAATTTTTTTTAAGTGTTCTACAAAATCTTAAGCTTAGGTTTATATGGTATATTTATACTATGAATATGTATAATCAATGACTTTTTAAAGAGTTTAATTCTAGTAAAAATTACATACCATTGCTATATCTATTTTTTTATAATTTTCTTTATTTGTTTATTCGTTTAAATAATGCTACGATCTTGGTTTTAAACTACTTGGTTTTAAACTACGTATACTACTTACCTATGTATCTATGCAAGTTAACAAGAAGATGTATCTACATCAATAATTATGTTCGCTAAGTACCTGCATCGAAGTACCTAAGCGGGTTTTTGTAAGTACCCAAACCGCCTAAGTACCTCAAAAAGCTGACAATTTTTGTGAGGCACTTGAGCGGGTTTTACTGTATCTAGAGTAAAATCCGAGCTTCATTTGTGCGGTTTTAGTTTGGCTATATAACTATTCGTGTTTTATTAACGCCAATTTGAAGTGGTGGGTCATTCAATTTTCGGACTTTTCATTATTTGTGCAAATACGTTGATTTTTTCTATAAAAAAAAAAACGTTAAAGGTGCTTGTGAGTAAAAAAAAATATCATAC
>NW_023471447.1:0-4465 GCF_013731165.1 Rhagoletis pomonella | reverse complement strand
AAACGGATTAAAAATAGTAAATAATTAGTACCTTTTCTACTACATTAAAATGCGTGACCGGAATAGACCTGCCGAAAAAGTGAGGTTAAGTTACTGACCACACCTCGTTATTATTACACCATGATACCAAATGAAAATTCGTTCGATCACCACTTTCGATCACAGTCGAAGATCGAATGCAACTCATAATAGGGGCCATAAATCCGGGTCGTTCCGGTTACGCAGACAAGACTGTTGTAGGAACGCCTATTGGCCTTGTCGTTTTTATCGCCGTCTTAAATTCTCATTGTTGAAATACATATATTGAAACACCGAAGAGGAGTTATCGATAATCATTTGAGTAGTCCACTTGCAAAGTGCGCTATGTAATTTTTTTCGATTTTTAGTTTTTGGTGGGTAACGTACCATTATTTAAAGTAGTTTCACGTCCACTAACAATTCTGCGCAAAATCGTTCTATATTCTGAAAAAAAATAGCATCAACTGTTAACTACTCTTGCAAAAGTCGCTATAAAACTTATATATGTATATATACACTTTCAAAAGTCTTCATCTTCTGATGAACTTAGAAAACTGCAAGAAAATGTGGTAGATTCGGTGCCTAGTGAGAACGCGAAAAGTTAAAGAAAGCTAGCTGTGTAAAATTTACTGTTTCAAAACTCGCTATATTAAATTTTTATATATAAAACTTGCAAAAACTACCACACAGCGATTTTGTTTTTAATGCTCTTATTTATCCAAATTTTCAGATAATAAAAAGACTACTATCATAGTTTCAATATGGAGAATGTCGATAACGCCCACGGTGATGCCAAATTGTCAATTTTATTCCGTTTTGAAAAGACAATGCCATCGGGAAAACGCCCGACTAAATAATTGAATTGACGTAGGGCGGACCTTTATAGCTAAGCACTAACAGCGAACAGATCAGAAACGATTGCCACTGTTGGTTGTTTCCATCCAATCTTGGTTGATTTTCTTTTATTCAGCCCTATTCTGCATTTCGACTCGAATCGAAATTTTCTCCGTTTGGCAAACTTGGTATTCTGCGTTCCGCTTCCTTCCGATCATTCTTCGAAATTTACGATTATACCTATTCTGCATTTCGATCGGAGTTCCGTTTTTCTAAGTTGCAAATTTGTTGACGGTAGGGCTGCCATACTTCGCGGTTTTCCAGGACATGTCCCGGTTTTAGACTATTTGTCCCCGTGTCCCGGTCCAACCTTAAAATGTCACATTTACATGTCTGGCAGGAGCTGAGTGCGCGGGGATGCTTGCCACAATTTGCTTATTTCCAGAGGGTCAGGGTTCAATTCCCATTACAACCAGCATGGAATTTAAGTATTTGAATTGAATATTTCTATACTAAATACTAAAATGTGTATACTTAAATGTATTACGAGTTGGGTTGGTGCTCTTTCATATGCGTATTTTTTTAATTTAGCACGCTTTTTTAATTCTAAACTTCTTTCTCTCAGTGCACCGGTTTAATTTGTGAAATAGTTACATTTCGAGATAGTTGAACTTTGCACAAGCAATAGTTGATGATTAGTATATGAACCTAAATACGTTCAAAATGACGTGCACAGAGTTTTACAATTATATTAAGGAAAAGACAGAAGTTTAGAAACAAGTTCACAGAAACGAGAAATATGACTGATATTTTAATGTTATCTTGTACATAAATTTTTTTCATTCATGAAACCTAGAGTATTTATAAGTACAGTGCCGTACAAAATTATTGGCTCGGAGGCTCTTTCATCAGAGCACAATTTCTAATCAGTTCTTTTAGAAAAATTTTGAAAATGTAGCTTTTGAGCCAATTAATAAAGTGCAACTCCGAAGTTGGGAGTGCAATGGGGTATAGTCATTGCGCTGGGTATGCAGTTACAGTTGCATGGCTATACTCAATCCCGACTCTTGCGTCCTCGTTCGCGCACTCTGGGCTACGTGAGCAACCCATGTGCGAGATGCGGTAACCAATCCGAGTGGAGCCTTGGGTCACTGCAGAAAGAGAGGGAGCTTCGGTGGGGCCACTCTGACTTATTCGGTTTAAGGGCTCACTGAAGTCTGCAGCGTCTGTTCACCAGTAGGTGCGGCTGCAAGCGGGTGTCTGCTTGGAGCAAGCGGCTCGCTATATAAACGTGTATTTGGTTGCGAAACCACCCCCGTCCCAGCAATGGGTTGTGCGCTGGGCTTGGGACCCGCCACGTAAAAACCACTTCCAGTGAAGAAGCAAGGCAAAGCCTCGGATGAGACCCCCCCTTATGATGACGACCACGGCAAATGTTTAAAGGACTACGATTTGAGGGCATGCACCTGGAATGTCCGGACCCTTAATGGGGAAGGTGCCTCTGCCCGGCTGGTTGATGTCCTCGTAAGGACAAAAGCTGACATCACCGCCATCCAAGAAATGCGTTGGACGGGGCAAGGCAAACAATGTCTGGGGTCTTGCGACGTCTACTACAGCTGCCATGTAAAGGAGCGCAAATTCAGAGTTTGATTTGCTGGTGGGAGAGAGACTCCGTCGCCGAGTACTGTCGTTCACCCCGGTGGACGAGCGTCTAGCCACAATCCGCATCAAAGCGAGATTCTTCAACATCTCGCTCATCTGCGCCCACGCCCCGACGGAATAGAAGGATGAGGCATCCAAGGATCTCATCTATGAGCGCTTGGAGCGCACGTACGAGCATTGCCCCCGTCATGATATCAAAATCGTGCTTGGCGACTTCAATGCCAGGGTGGGCAAGGAAGGGATCTTTGGAACCACCTTCGGAAAATTCAGCCTCCACGACGAAACATCCGACAACGGATTGAGGCTGATCGACTTCGCCGGGGCCCGAAACATGGTAGTATGCAGTACTAGGTTCAAGCATAAAAAGATCCATCATGCTACGTGGCTGTCTCCGGATCGAAAAACGAGAAACCAAATCGATCATGTTGCGATAGACGGAAAGCATGCTTCCAGTGTTTTCGACGTACGCACACTCCGAGGCCCAAACATCGACTCGGACCACTATCTTGTTGCAGCCAAAATACGCACCCGCCTCTGTGCAGCAAAAAATGTGCACCCAAATATGCAAGGAAAAAAAGGGTTTTTTCTTAACAGCAGTGTATTTCTGCCATGAAAAACAGCTTCTCATAAAAATATGATCGCCGTTCGGAGTCGGCGTAAAACTGTAGGTCCCTCCGCTTTGTGTGACAACATCAAGGCGCACCCTCGCGGCGCGGCTAAATTGGGGCTTATTTATTATTATTATTATTAAATATGCAAGGAAAGCTTAAAGTCGAAAAGCTGCAATCACAACAGACAGCCAGCGCTTTCGCTACTCGACTTTCACACCTGCTCTCAGAGAGCACTCTTCAACAAACCGACATATGCGAGCAGTGGAACCACATTTCCCGCTCATTAAGTACCGCCGCCGAAGAAGTAGTCGGATTTCAGCGAACCCGAAAGAACTGCTGGTACGATGAGGAGTGTCAGGAAGCTGCAGAGAAAAAATATGCCGCCTGCAGGGCCACGCTGCGATCGGGCGCAACGCGCGCTATGTGGGACCGCTATAGGGATCTGAAGAGGGAAGCGAGACGTATTTGCCAACAAAAAGAGAGAGGCCAAAATATGTTAGTGCGAAGAGCTTGAAATGCTGGCCGACAGGAGGAATGCCCGAAAATTTTACCAGAGAGTTGTGGGACTAACGGAAGGTTGAAAGATCGGGCGCACTCCTGTAAGAACAATAATGGCGACCTAGTAACTGATGTCCAGAGCGTACTTAAATTATGGAGGGAACACTTTTCCGCCCTACTAAATGGTAGCAGCACGGAAAGTTGTGAAGAAGAAGAACCCGAGCTCGCAGTCGATGATGACGGAGTCGACGTTCCACCGCCTGACTATGACGAGGTACGTATAGCAATAACGCGGCTGAAAAACAACAAAGCCGCTGGAGCTGACAGCCTGCCAGCTGAGCTATCCAAGTACGGCGGCGAGGAGTTGATAAGGTGCATGCATCAACTCTTGTGCAGAATATGGTCAGATGAACGCATGCCCGACGACTGGAATTTAAGTGTGCTCTGCCCAATCCACAAGAAAGGTGACCCCGCCATTCGCGCCAACTGCCGCGGGATCAGCCTTCTAAGCATAGGTTACAAGGTCTTATCGAGCGTATTGTGTGAAAGACTGAAGCCCACCGTCAATGAACTAATTGGGCCTTATCAGTGTGGCTTTAGACCTGGCAAATCCACCATAGACCAGGTATTCACAATACGCCAAATCTTGGAAAAGACCCGCGAGAAAAGGATCGACGCTCACCACCTATTTGTCGACTTTAAAGCCGCTTTTGACAGCACTAAAAGGAGTTGCCTATACGCCGCTATGTCTGAATTTGGCATCCCCTCAAAACTCATACGGCTGTGTAAAATAACGTTGAGCAATACCACCAGCTCCGTCAGAATTGGAAAAGACCTCTCCG
>NW_023471446.1:0-4465 GCF_013731165.1 Rhagoletis pomonella | reverse complement strand
CTGTATGACTTTCAGCATACAGAGGTGGTACAAGAGCTACCATTGGCTACAGCGCCTACCCAATTTTTGAAACTTGAATAAATAACCGGTGCTCAACACTCCGCTTGACGTACACCCCCAAAAACTCTTACAGAGTTTAAGCGGCAAAGCCACAGCGCTACAAGCCGTAGGGACTCTGCATGACTTACAACCATGCAGAGGTGGTAACTGATGGTTATCATTGGCTCCGACGCCTACCCAAAACATTTTTGCTTTAATAAATTTTTATGCAAATACATTCATCCTGGTCCTGCCCTCACACTGAGTTATTCATTAAGAATTCGGTAGAAGGCAAGTACTTCACTTGCCTTGAATTATATGAGGTGACCAAAGCTAAAATTGCCGATCAACTGTCGTTGATTAGAGAAATCGCCGCACCGAGTCCACCACCCCGCGTGGAACACACCTCGGCAGAGGCAAACGTTTTCCTCCAAGTCCCACCTTGTGACACGGAGACATTTTACGGCGGTTACGAAGAATGGCCCGCTTTTCGTGACATGTTCTCAGCGGTGTACATCAACCACCCGAACCTCTCCCGTGCTCAAAAATTGTATCACCTCCGATACAAAACCCAAGGTAAAGCTGGCTCCATCGTCAAGCAATATCCGCTCAGCGACGATAACTTCGAGCTGGCCTGGGAAGCTTTACGGTCACGATACGAAAACAAACGTATCCTGGTTGACAACCAAATTAAAATTTTGATGACTTTGCCGACTATTTAATCCGAGAATAGCGAGCAACTTCAAAGGCTGCAAACATCAATTAACAACTGTCTGTCAGTTCTTAATTCCCAAGACGTCCAGACAGACAGTTGGGATCCCATATTGGTGTACATATGCTCATCCAAATTGCCCGAAACCACACTGTCACTTTGGGAACAATCTCTCTCTTCTCGAAGAGATTTACCCTCATGGTCACAAATGGACGATTTTCTTACTTTCAGAAAAAAGGAGACTTAGCCACAATGTACAATAATGTGTTGCAAGAGTATCTCGACCTCGGTCATATGGAGCACACGAAGCCATGCGAGATAATTTCCAATGGCAAATACTTCTCTTTCTACTTGCCACATCATGCGGTCGTCAAACCAGATAAGGTGACCACCAAAGTTCGCGTGGTATTCAACGCCTCAAAAACATCTGGTTCAGGAAAATCCCTGAATGACGTGTTGCACACTGGTCCCACACTCCAGCCAGATCTCATGCTGCTCATTCTGCAGTGGCGAATGCACAGATTCGTGTTCAATGGCGACATTGAAAAAAATGTATCGTCAAATACTCATTCATGAGGACGATAAAGATTTTCAGCGAATCTTATTTCGCACGTCGGCTGACTCTCCTGTCACCGATTACAATCTTAAAACCGTAACGTTCGGAGTTAATTGTGCACCATACCTCGCTATCCGCACCCTGCATCAATTAGCAGATGATACGATAGCGACATTTCTCTTGGCTGCCACAATACTTAAAACCGAAACGTATGTGGATGACATCCTATCCGGAAGTCATGATATTGACACCGCCACTGAATCACTTTTTCAAGTGATCAAAGCGCTTAAGTCAGCTGGTTTCATACTGAAGAAACTAACGGCCAATCATCCGGCCATTTTAGAAAAATTTCCAAAGGAGTATCTTCTCGACTCCAACTTTTTGAAATTTGAGAGCGCTTCCACAACCAAAACTCTTGGTTTACAATGGAACGCACTCACAGATAAATTTTCATACACCATTCTGCCTGCATCGACATCGAATGCCGTCACAAAGCGACAAATTTTATCTTCTGTCGCAAAACTTTTTGACCCGGCAGGATGGCTATCGCCAGTGATGATTCAGCAAAGATTCTTCTTCAAGAACTTTGGCTAGATGGCGTTGATTGGGACGAATGTGCCAAACCTATATCCTTGGGAAAATGGCAACAGTTCGCAGAAAATCTGCCAGCCATCTGCCACATCGAAATCCCTCGATGGGTTAATTTCACTCCGGGGCAAGATAACCAAATCCACGGGTTTTGTGATGCCTCGGAAAAAGCATATTGCGCTGCGATTTACATCCGCGCAGATGCTAGCAACCAAAGATATTCCACTCTCTTGGTTGCAAAAAGCAAAGTCGCACCATTGAAGACGGTAAGCTTGCCACGCCTGGAGCTGTGTGGTGCAGTCTTACTCGCAAAACTGGTCGCAACTGTTCGAAAACAGCTCAAATTGGAATCGTGCAACACATTCGTATGGTCAGATTCAGAGATTGTGCTAGCTTGGCTTGAAAAACCACCATGTACATGGAAGACGTATATATCCAATCGGACCTCCCAAATCCGGGAATATCTTCCAACCGGTACATGGCGCCATGTTGCCAGCCAAGACAATCCAGCCGACCTCGGCACCCGTGGTTGCAAACCACAGGACTTGGCAAATTCCCCACTCTGGTGGCACGGACCAAAATGGCTCTCTTGCCACATGGATGCATGGCCAAGGTCAAAGGCATGCAGTGCATCTCCACCAGAAAAGCGCAAGGTGGAGGTATATCACGCGCTCGAAGAAGAGGTCGATTTTCTTGAATCGAGGTTCTGCCAGCTATATTTGGAGTTTTTACACTCGCTGCTTCTTCACGCAGAAACACGATTAATGCTCCAAATGGTAAGGCAAGAGTACTACGTACCAAAGCTAAAACCTCTAATTAAAAAATGCATTTTTCAATGCAAAGTGTGCACGCTTTACAAGCAACAAACACGTACCCAAATAATGGCCGCTCTACCCCCTGAGCGCTGCAGTTTCTCACTCCCATTTTCCACAACGGGAGTAGATTTTGCTGGGCCATTCCAAATTAAAGCATCGGTGCTAAGATCTACAACCCTTATCAAGGGATACGTTGCAGTTTTTGTCCGTTTTTCCACAAAGGCAGTGCATCTCGAGCTATGCTCGGATCTTACAACTGAGGCTTTTCGAGCAGCATTCGCCCGCTTCGTTGGCAGACGAGGTTTCCCCTCAAAAATGATGAGCGACAATGGAAAAACGTTCATTGGCGCCCAGCGCGCAACAGAACGCGACTTCGTTAAATTCCTTAACGAATGTTCCGCAGACATTGTCAAAAAATATGCCCCTCAAGGCATCAACTGGCAATATACACCACCCAGCGCCCCCCACATGGGCGGCTTGTGGGAATCTGCAGTGAAAAGCTTTAAAATCCATTTAAAGAAAACCGCTGCAACCCACAAGTTCACTTTCGAAGAATTCACGACGCTTCTGGTGCGAATTGAAGCATTCCTCAACTCGAGGCCTCTATCCGCACTTTCTCAAGACCCAGCTGATATGACAGCACTTACTCCGGGTCACTTCCTTCGAGGTGCACCGCTGTTGGCCATTCCCGAGCCTAATGCGGAAAACCTCTCTCTACTAAACCGATGGGAGAAAGTCAAAGCACTTCACCACCAATTTAGTCGCCGCTGGAAAGAAGATTACCTCAAAGATCTTCAGAAGAGATACAAGTGGAAAACTCCACAACGCGATCCTCAGCCAGGCGTATCGTCGTGATCAAAGAAGATTCACTCCCCCCCACCGAGTGGCGATTGGGACGAATCGAAAACGTTCGCCATGGCCCTGATAACCACATACGTGTCGTGGAAGTCCGTACACAAAATGGAGTTATCACGCGGCCACTTGTCAAACTGTGCTTCCTTCCAAAAGCACAATAGATAATTCTATACATATTTTCCTTCTATATATTAAGTGTCTTAACTTCCCGTTTAAACATTGTACCCAAGTACTTCTCGTTTCTCTGCCTTTGCTTCTACTTCCAGATCGAAGACATCATGGTAGCACGGAAGGCGTGCCCCCTGGCTCCAACGGCGGAGACAGACAACTGTCTACAATGCCGGCTCTGCCACCGGTACCACGCGCTCAGGACGTGCCCGGCCTTCAAGGCCATGAAGCCACCGCAGCGATTGGCAGTATCCCGGGCGCAAGGGTATTGTGTCAACTGCCTTGCGCTCACCCACACAACCGGCGAATGCGACTCACCAGGCAGCTGCAAGGTTTGTGGCTTAGCGCACCATACGCTGCTGCATGTGGCAGCTTACAGGCCCGCGCGCACAGGCCAACGAAACCAGCAGCCCAACCGGGCCAAATCGACAGCATGCAAGCCCATCAAGCGGAGGGCACCGCCGAAGAAAGGTGGGCAGAAGAAGGCGCAGAAGAACCCGCGCAACCAGGCGCCGCAACCGCCGCGTTAGAAGACCGCCCAACGGACGATCGCGCGCACTCCCCAAGGCCTACAAACGGCCAATTTCCAGGGCCGCACCACCCACCGCGTCCTTGGCAACACGATCCGCGCCCTGAAAGAGCTGCAGGAGACGCTCAGCAACGCATTCCTGCAGGGCGGAGACGATGTTTAAGCCGCCGCTTAAACTTAATTCAGCGGCCGTGCGCGCATCC
>NW_023471445.1:0-4465 GCF_013731165.1 Rhagoletis pomonella | reverse complement strand
TTAGCAATGTGAATTTCGACACTTAAATAAATTGTGGTAGCATCCTGGTATGCTATTGTCTTACGAAAACTTGCGACATATTACAGAGTGCCTAATATATTGTTATGGTTGTGTGTATTCGTATCGTGTATGCCAGACTTATTGGCGTTGTCAAATAGATTTGCACGCATATTTCGATTACATTTCCAAACGATTTACTTTCTTCTTGACATCATTATACTTGGTATTGCTGTTAGCGTTTATCGCTGCCAAGAGTTGAAAAAGTTTCTAAACATTCCTTGAAAACCTTAAAGGTGATCGGCGTATTGCATAGGCCCGAAAGCGCCTTTTAAACATTTTTCAAGGTAAATTTTGGCCCTAGTCGAAATTGCTGGAAACTCGCCCTGAAAAAGTTGGTCGCCATTTGCAATAGAAAGTTTAGTACCGGATACATAAACTACAGCACCTGATCTCTCCTCCGCCCTTAACCGCTCTGTGTACCAATATATATACATACCTATCTGCAATGAAGGGGATGTAGTACATTTACCTAGACCTTTCGCGCCGTTATTTTTTCTCTGTTGCTTGTTCTCATGAAGAGTACTTCCACATATTTATCTTTGCTGCTATGTCGAGGTTTTGACTACTTGAAAAAAAAATTGAGTCGCGCGTGGTTGAACAACTTCTCTCTGATTCTTTTTTTGGCAAAAAGTAGAGCTAACGTTTGGAGTTTAGTACAACGTAATCTGGCAGAGTTTTAAGTAAAACTTCTTAGGGGACTTCGGAGACGGTGTACAGAAATTGTACGCTTGCATTAAATGTTTAACGCCACTCTGAAAACAGAGAGGCAAAGACAAATAGAATTATCAAGACAAAGCAAATACAAAGGATAAAACTAAGACAAAGACTAAGGTTATTATCAGGGAATAAAAATGAATCAAAATAACGTGCCGAAGACGGTTTCGGTTTTGCAAGTGTTTCACTTTCGCACTGTTTTTCTTATTCGTCCGCCAGACTGTAGAGGAAGCCAACCATGTCCAACAGCGCCCCCTTAAAAAAAAATTGTATATTCCTTGTCTGTTTGGTATTTTTGTAAAGGTAATTTATCCACTAAAAAGAGGTAAATCGAAATGTCTTTAAATTTAATTGTATACCGCCAGGAAACCACCAAAATTAACAATTTTAGGGCCGTTTTTTCAAGTAGGTTTTAAAATTTATCTTCCCTTTAAACACCAATTTTGTTCTGAAATAATGTGTTTGGAGGGCAGATATATTTTAAAAGCTACTTGAGAAAACGGCACTTACCGCCCAATTCTGTGTGTTTCTTGATTAATTGTTTGTAAAGAAATTTTGTCTAGATTTTTGTCAAGTAAAAGCTCTAATCGCATTCTGTGTCAATATTTATAAAAATAAAAAGCTCTACGATTTTCACATGAATGGAACAGATTTCATTGTCACTTATGAAAAATATGAATTTAAAAGCAAAAAAGCTTTTGACCTTCGTAGCCGAGTAGGTTCAATGCTGGCACATGCATTATTTAAATGATAGAAACAAATGTTTTAATATACATATCGTTACCTTAATATAGAAAGGCCCTAACTCATTTTCGTTTTCAAATCCAGTATTGTACAAAAGTCTGTCGATAACTCACCAAGCACCTACTGGAGTTGAAAATATCTACTATAGCATAAAATTAGTAACATTCTGAAATAAAAATGGCCTTTAAAAGAAATTCGCAGCAAAAAGACTTGATTTTGTTTGCAGTTTTTTCACCACTCCGTTAGGAAACAAAAATTTTAGATAGGGCCTTTATGACATAAATGAATTATAAATTTATAATTTTCACATGAAATTTCAATTTCTAAACGCTTGTTAATAGCACTTTCAATCTTGATAATAAATCAAGAAAAGAGCTTTTGATTTCTGTGCTAGAATCCCAATTCTTGATAAATAATAAAAAATTTACAAATTATAAAAATTTTTCATTTATCAAGTGCACAGAATCGGGCTATTAATATTCAGAATTTTAATACGCGCATTGCCTTGTCTAGGCACATCACGAAAAAATACATTTTTTTTAAAATCAAATGTTTGTTTGACGTTTCTTTATTTCCATATATGTATGTATATAGCAGTAAAGTACATATAAGAATAAAAAATTGGGAATAAAATTATGGTGTTTTCGTTTCTACCAAAAAATGTCGCCTTTGATTTGCCCCTTTCTTTTTTCGTGTTCCATTCTAAAATAAAGGCAAACGATGAGAAAATTTTGTGTTCGTGCCTTAAAATGTCACTGTTGTAAAAGAAAGAAAGACACATTATCTGCCCGTAAGCTTTGGCAGTCAGTCCTGTGCATAAGAATGTTAAATTCAGAAGAAACTCGTTTTATCATAGATACGTATAGGCATACATACATACATACATATGTATATACAAAGTTTTGATATCAAAGATTTTCCGAAAAAATAGGAATTAATGCTTAAGTAGGTTGGAATTCTGTCATATCGCCTTTTCATCAGCTTCAAACTCTTAATACTTTTTGCTGATTTTGTTAATTAGCAGATCGCTTCACTTATTCAAGAGGTGTCATCAGGTATCAAGGATCATTGTAGGCGTTCAATTGTCTTGGTGTCAATTGTCGCACCGTAGTCGGTAACTTCTTAAAGATCACTTGATGCGAATGAGTGCAGCAATTGTGTGACAGAGTTGTCAAGAATAGAAAAAATATCAAACGAGGCCGCAAATTCTATTGTAGAAATCGAAGCAAACGCAGTCATTTGCTGTACATATGTATGCACAGTAGGGTGGTCCACAAAAAATATGTGGGGGAAAAAGTAAAGTCGGAATTTGTATGCTCTCACCACCTAGGATTGTTCTATACCGAAAAAATATACCCTTGTTTTTTTATTTTCAAATCAAAAAATACTTAGAGGTCGCCC
Organism: Rhagoletis pomonella; assembly: GCF_013731165.1. NCBI lineage: Eukaryota > Metazoa > Arthropoda > Insecta > Diptera > Tephritidae > Rhagoletis > Rhagoletis pomonella. The sequence continues at coordinate 1,546 of NW_023471445.1, read as the reverse complement.
AAAGCTTTCCATGTATTTTATATGGGGAAAAAACAACTTTTCATAGAAATACTATAGAATTCTTAAGAATAAATATTTTTCTATCGAAAAACCCTATTTATCTGCAGGAGATTTCCAATAATAATACCCAGTTGTTTATTTAACCATTTTTTTATCGCAACTATAATTTATAGGTCCGCCAAAAACCCACAAAAATCCCGAAAAATGTTATCTTTAGTATTCAAAACAGTTAAATAAACAAATGGGTATTATTATCGAAAGTCTCCTGAAGAGAACCAGAGTTTTCCGATTGAAGAGTATTGACTTTCGAGAATTCTATACCATTTCTAAAAAAAAAAATGTTTCCCATATAAAAATACATGGAAAACTTTGAGCGCCTCTAAATATTGTTTGATTTCAAAATACAAAAATTGGGGTATACCTTTTTTCGATATAAAACAATCCTAGGCGGTGAGAGCATTGCAATTCCGACTTTACTGTTTTTGCACCACCCTAATGCACATGCGTGTAATGTTAAAAAAAAAATGAAGAAGACAATAAACGATTTTCTGCAATATTTCTCAAATGCATCCTTCTTTTTATTTGTTGCGCTGGAGAATCCTTGCCACAATTGAAAGATTTTTGCCAAGAATGATGACAACCCGCAATAATTTAAGTACTACACATTTTTGTCTAGGTCATTTATGCAGTATATGTATATGTGTAAGTGTTTATAGTGTTATCTCATTATTTGACTTAAATACATATGTATTTCAAAAATAGTTTTTATATTCAATAGCAATCGCGTTTTGGTGTTTATTTCTGTCAAAAACGTACGCAGAAATATTCACACAAGTTAACTACTTTATGATCTTATATCTTACATTTTAGATGGCTAGGAGTGAAGACCATTAATTTTTTTCATGCAATTGACATACATGTAACGGATCCTAAGCGATAAAGCAGAACTTAAAGTAACGACTTCTAAATATCAAATACCTACACTAGGTTAGGTTAGGAGGCAGCCTCGCGAGGAACGCACTTAGACATTTCTTACATTGTCCACTGTGTTTCCATTTACTAAATTTTGCTTAAAACCTTAGTCTTGCGAGAGCCGGGTAACTGAGAAGGAGATGACGAGGTAAATTCTTCTCGTCTTCATCCAAACCTGCCTGAACGATAAGCCTGCTTAAGAAGCGCGCCTTTGCATGTCGTGGTTTTCGCCTAGCTTTCGCTGAGACGACCATAGGCCTATTTGTCCATAATCAGTCTACTAGTTAACGCAGGAACTCCTATGCTCAAACCTATCAAAAGAAATGACCTCGCAGGTTCCCTATCGGGCCAACTCATTAGCCATTTCGTGCGATTTCACTGTGTCCTGGAACCCAAATCAGCTTCATTTGTAAATAATTCAAGGCGATAGATAGAGAGCTCAGGCATTTTCCCATCAATTTCGATCGTGCCATAAGCTATCCTAAAGCTCTGATTACAGCTTGGCTATCAGGGTATCGGTAATTCACTGGTCCGTAGCCAGTTATAGCAGCCACACATCTGCCTGAAAAACACT
>NW_023471444.1:3330-4466 GCF_013731165.1 Rhagoletis pomonella | reverse complement strand
AGAAAACACGTTTTCTCACTGCAAATTCACAACTGTCAACTCATTGTTCTTCGCCATATTCTTTGTTTACCCGTTGCCACAAATGTCATTCTGCGGGAATGCGCAATCTTGTATTCTATCGTTCTTTACTTGTATATACATGTGACCCCTTATATGACTCAAGAACTACGTATTTATTGAACTGATAAAATATATTTTGACGTAAATACTGTTACGTTACCTGTGCGATATACATGCGTGTAGATTATAATTAGGTTTTTAAATGGCTTGTAGCATGATAAAAACATTACAAGGTAAATTCATTCTCTCAATTCGTCGGCCATGATTTTGTTCTGACGTTTGCCAACATTTTAAAATCATATAAAATTGAAAATAAAAAAATTAAATTGTTCACAATTGTTGTTGTTTGAGATTGAAAATGAGAATGTGTGTGTGAGTTTGAGTTTTGATTTTAAAATTATATTGTTGGCAAACGTCAGACTGCCTCTAAATGGTTTTACCTTGTTATGTTTTTATCATGGCTTGTAGCCTGTTTTATGCAATATGTAGCATGACTTCAGTAGACTTGCGATTTGACATGTAATCAGTGATCGGACTTCAAAAAACTTCTGTGTGGTAGAAAAAATGTGGCAGATTTCAAAAAAATGTGGTAGTTCTCAGGTTTTGGATCAAACTTTGTACAAAAATTAAAAAAGGTTTGCAAAGTTTCCCTTAAATTCTAAACTTTTTAATAAGACTCTAAAAAAAATTAATTTTTGTATAATAAAGTGCAAGATTGAAGTTGCTAAAAATTGCGTTGAGTTTTGGCAATTTTTTCCTTGACAGTGTAAAGCAGTTACTTCCATATCAAAATATTTTTCGAACATATTTTGCAACCTTGCGGAGTGCTGCCAGCTTTTCTTTTTATCACATCAGGATGTAGCGAACCAATCTGGCACATTACAGAAACCGCTACTTACTTACTGTACCTTTAAGAATTTAAGAATTAATTAAAGGTACAAAGCTGTATCCATGTGCGGAGTTTGCATAATCGGAAGTAATAATTAATTGATACGCATTTCCACTTACTATGCATATGCCTAAATATATGCCACCATTTACAATAGCAAGTAAACACAGAGTGATTCTAATGAAAT
>NW_023471444.1:2028-3230 GCF_013731165.1 Rhagoletis pomonella | reverse complement strand
GCCACCATTTACAATAGCAAGTAAACACAGAGTGATTCTAATGAAATTAAATATATTCTCCTGAAATACACATTTGGAAATTTGGAAACAACCGTACCATGCTGTGCAATGGCGCATCCTTTGTGCACTTTTAGGCGCAGTGCTTCAAAAAGGAAACCAATACACAAGGTTGCAAATTCGCAGGGTGCACTTGATGATTTTTTTTTTCATTCCGTTATTCGAAAAAATTTTTTTGGTGATGTATTTCCGAACGTTCTTTTTTGCATTTATGCATCTCCATCTCCATCTCCATCTCCATCTCCATCTCCATCCCCTTCTCCATCTCCATCTCCTCCATCTCCATCTCCATCGCCATCTCCATCTCCATCTCCTCCATCTCCATCTCCATCTGCATCTCCATCCCCATCTTCATCTTCAGCTTAATCTTCATCTTCATCTTCATCTTCATCTTTATCTTTATCTTCATCTTCATCTTCATCATCTTCTACTTCATCTTCAACTTCATCTTCATCATTATCCTCATCCACATATTTGTCTTGATCTTGATCTTCATCATTATCTTTATCCTTGTCTTTTTATTTACCTTTAACTTTGAGTGTCTGTGGTTTGTCGTTGCCCTTGGCTTGTCTCTGCCCTTGTTTTTTGAGCTCATAATGAGAGTTACTACTAGAATCCGACCGATTAATCGCATCGGCATCGGTAGTTTTTTGCTGATTCTTTTTCCTTTATCTGCACTTCTTTCCATGTTATTTATTTTTTAATTTTTTAATTCCCACTTGCAGAACAGCAGGTTATCTATTTCTCTCTCGAAGTTTACTGGTTAAATTGACAAATTGGCTTGCACAATCAATGGTTAGGAGTAAAATTAGAGTTAAATCGTTAAATATTTAGCCCAGCCATTTTCTAAGGTTAACTTCCTAACTCTACGTATGTAAATTCTGTCAGTAACAAGAAAAAATAAATTGAGATTTCAAAAATATTTTTGAAAATATATGTACATACATACATACATATTCACGTATTCATTATTCCGCCTTCAGCTCTGAGGTTTTGGTCAGTCTGGCATAAAAAATATATGCGATTAAAATGCACCAACCGTGTTAGTAGTCCATCCAATTAAGAGAACTCTCGGAAGTGCCGCTGGCCAATTTACAATTTGTACCTATTTATGTACCCAACAAGCAAAATAAACTTAAAGAAAG
>NW_023471444.1:0-1928 GCF_013731165.1 Rhagoletis pomonella | reverse complement strand
ATTTCATTAGAATCACTCTGTGTTTACTTGCTATTGTAAATGGTGGCGTATATTTAGGCATATGCATAGTAAGTGGAAATGCGCATCAATTAATTATTACTTCCGATTATGCAAACTCCGCACATGCATACAGCTTTGTACCTTTATGTATCCATACTTAACTTTGTATTTACATACATATGTATGAACTAGGGCATTCAATCCCGAGCATTTTAACATTCCCGGGATTTCGGGATGAAAAAATTCGAATCCCGGGCTCCCGGGATTTTTTCGGGATTTCGACTTCATCACAACTTTTGCATTTAATAGTAGGTTCACCTTTTTTAAACCACACAGATTCGTTGTCTCCGTGTTTGGTCTTACAGGGAGCATAATGCACCTTAGTAAAAGAGTCCGTAATTTAATGTCTAAATATTTTTATAGTATTCTTAAATATCTATATTAATTGTAAAAACCTCTTTTACTAATATCTTCAGAAATTCATTTTCCACAAAACGCCAACAAAATAAAATGAGGAACAAACCGTCCACACTATAAAATCTTGTCGTGTTTTCTATTGCTACCAGATTTTTCTTTATTACACAGTTCCTGCACAAAATGTTTGAACAATTACATTTATTCAGGCAGGTTCTGAAATTCACGTCCGAGTGCGAATGGCTCAAGTTCACTTTGAATCAAAATTTTGGTGTTCTGTATATCTCGTTTTTCAAGTCAAATGAATTAATTTTTTCGGTTTCAACATCTCTTTTATTCCGTAAATGACTTAGTAAAAATCTCGGGATCCCGGAGCTGTAATCCCGGGATTTCCGGACATGGAGAAGTGTCCGGGATTCCGGAATCCCGGGATTCTGAATCCCGGGATTGAATGCCCTAGTATGAACTCATTTGTTGCAACTGGTTTTGATATTCGTAAATGATTTTACGCATAGGTTTAGTAGTCTATTTTGATAAAATAGCAATGCGAAAATAAAAAAAGAATACTAAAATCATTTTAACTGGGGCGGGTGAAAACTGATGAACATACACAGGGCCGTCGCGCGAAAACTCGGGCCCGGGACTAAAAAATCACGGGCCCCTATATATAAGTTTTATTAATTTAAAAGCATATGGCACAAATCGCCGAAAACGAAACCGAGGTGACAATTTTTTTTCTCAGGTTTCGCTGATTTTTGACTATATCTGGGTCATACATATTCTGAGGTATCAGACAATATAAATATTAACACGAATCTCCTTCTCTCAAACATGCAAATTCACTTAATCCTGACACACCGTTAAATTAATGAAAATTAAAAAAAGCACAACATTAAACTAAAGGATAGTTTATATTCAACGAACACCACTTTTTTGCGATATATTTGTTTATATTCGCTTGCTTTGTATCACTTTGCAGTTAATAAAAAAGTACTCGACAAAAAAATCAGCGATTAGCATTTATATGAAAATGAATTCGGCAGTATTTTTTAATGTAATGTAACAGTCCAAAATATCAAAAAGTTTTTTGGCGCAGAATCCACCAGGTTAAAAAATGGGAAAATCTGGTATTCTAGCATTTTCGGCCTTCTTCACGGTTACAGGTAATAAGATCACCGGAAATAAGGTCAATTGACTCTATTTCCCACCCTGGTGCGAGATACAATTGAGATTATTACCTTTTCATACGCGAAATAAAATCCATTGACATTATTGCTCTTTCAACCTTTTGCTTTTGCTTAGCTTAGCTTTTCTTAGCTAAATGTGCATCTAAAGTTTCTGAGGCGTTGTTTACTTTTACTTGAGAATTGTCAAGATCGTTAAGTAACCCGAGGGATTTTTAAATTAAGTAGGCACCACTCTCCCTTTTTTGTTTATTTACATTTCTTATAAGGATTTGAATATATAATTTCAGTAAATGTTTTTAAAAATAACAAAGTAAGTTTGCTATAATA
>NW_023471443.1:0-4466 GCF_013731165.1 Rhagoletis pomonella | reverse complement strand
AAAATAAGAATATTATAAATTTTTGGAAAATGGGCGTAGCCACGCCCACTTATGGTTACATGTGTATATCTTGGTAACCGCTGCACCAATTTCTTCCAAACTTGGCACAGTTGTTGGCCTTGGTACAGCATAAAAAACCGCCGAAACTTTTCAAAATCGGACAATAACCACGCCCGCATCCCATATAACGGTAATTTAGAGAAATACAAAATCTTCGATAAATCATTAAATATTGAAGCTAATTTATTCAAAATTGATGCTTGCAACAATTCTTTACCAAGAAATACGTTTATGGTAAAATTTTGAAAAATGGGCGTGGCACCGCCCACTTATGATCACATATAAGTATATCGGTAACCGTTCTACCAATTTGTACCAAACTCGGTATGGTTATTGTACTTGCCACGTGTACGCAAAACGTTGAAAATTATTGAAATCGGACTAAAATAACGGCCGATTCTCATATAACGGTACTTTTAAGAAATGCTTGAAACTTCAATATTTCGAAATTGAAGGACGCTAATTTACTCAAAACATCGGCTTACCATCTAGGGGAAGGTTTCGGAAGGGTGAAAAAACATATATTTAATACTTGCGCCGGGTATTTAATGTTCGGCTCGGCCCGAACTTAGACTTTCTTACTTGTTGATTGTTAATATTTTTCCAATTAACCGAATTGTTTCGAGGCTTTCAATTTTATAATACCTCTTCGTTTGTATTTCTACCTTTCTGCTCCTGGGCATGTAATTTTTCTACATCGCGGAAGTATTGCCTAAACTTGTTTCTAATTTGGATGTTGTTCGGACCGAGGATGGAACCCAGGTCCTACGTAGTGCTAACACGCAACTTCAACCACTCAGTTACTTTGTTAGAATTTTTATCAAAAATATTTGTATACATAATTGTTTTAAATGCCAGACAGTGCCGGTCAATCTGGTTAAATAATAACAAATTTCGTTATTAATCACCTCGATTTAGGTAACACTTTTTGGGTCAATGTGTTCGCCTAATGGTCATAAATTAGCACAGTCAATAAAGTTAACTGACGTATATGTAAATACATACATTAGGGTTATCCTCAAAATACCAACATTTAAATTTGCAATAAAATGCAAAATAAAGACATTACGAAAATTTCGAAATTTTTTTTTAAATCCCGAATATTCGACCAAAATTTTGTCTTGAATTCGCTGAGTTAAATTTTTCGGATTTTTTGCAATTTTTTTATAAAAAATTTGTTAAAAATTTTCAAATTTTCGTGATAGCTTTATTTTGCACGTAGAACAACAAAAAGGGGTGGCCCATGATGTTGATACATATTTTAAGGACCACCCCAACATACATACATATATGTATCCGTCTAGGCTTTTCTATTTGTATATATGTATGGAAATTGTATTATTATTATGTATATCTCTTTAACACCAGTTTGCTAAACTTGAGTGCCAAAGTATCAAACACATACTCAGATGGATGCAAAAAATTATAAATCTATATTATTTAGTAAATATTTTCGATGAAAATCAGGAGCAGCGTACGCGTGGCTATCGCTAAAATTGAAAACGGTATAAACACGCGTGCCGAATAATGAACTGTCAAATGATTCTACAAATATTTTCACTGGGATTCGATATGACAAACAAGTGATAGGCAAATTCTCGTACAAATATCTCAAGTTCACTTAAGCCGACGTAGCCTTGGAATTTTGCTGAAAATGTGCTGAGGAGATATGATTAATGATATCTTATCTTGACTTTTTTTTACCATGATAAATAAATGACTATTACAGAGCACGGTTATTGGAAAAAACTTCTTTAAAGTTGTATTAAGTTTTTGTAGAAGTTTTAAAAATAAAATCGTTAGGCTAGAATGAAAAGTTGCTAAGTTCATTTTTTTTAATTTACAGGAGAGGAAAAAAACTTCTCATACGCTATACCATTTTCTTCAAGTATTTTGCAAAATTTTGAATACAACGAATGATTTCTGGCCAAAAAAAAATCACGCAACGCGCAAAATGCACTTCTGCAGAACGTCCATTTTCATAAATCATTTGGACCACTTTTACGCGTTGTTCAACTGAGTATCGTTTCATGACAAAGTTATCCAAAGCCTGAAAAACGAACAGTCCAGCGCCTTCGTCTTGGTCTGCAGGCTGTATCGGAGACACAGCCGATAAATTGAAACGTTGAATATGTGGTATGGTTAAGAGCACATCCAAGTCAAAAACGAAAGCACATACTAAGCAAAAAATATCGATAACAAAAGCGATAATAATACCGATAACAAAATCGATAACAAAATTGATAAAAACATCGATAACAAAATCGGTAAAAATATCGATAACAAAATCGATTAAAATATCGTTTATTATATCGATAAGTTCCGAAAATATCGATAACAAAATCAATAACAACATCGATAACAAAATCGATAAATAATATCGTTTATTATATCGATAAGTTCCGAAAATGTCGATAGCAAATTCAATAACTATCCAAAACCGATAACTATAACAAAACCGATAAAATATCGATTATTATGTGGATAAGTCCAGAGAATTCCGAAAACCTCTAAAATCCCGAAATAGTCCCCATATTGAGTCTCTGTCTATATCCTTTTCTCTATAATTACCTTTATTTTAATCTTTCTTCCTGTATCTTCATCTTTACTTTTATCGGTATCCCCATCTTCATATTTTTCTTTATATTTATCTTTTGTTTTTACTTTTATGTTTATCATATTCTTCATCTACATATTCCCCTTCACCTTTGCCTTTTATAAATATTGCGCTATCTGTTACTCAAAAGCCGAAATACCTACATACACACATACTTTTTGTCTCCTTCTCTCACTTCCAGCGCATGCACGTGTTTGCAAAATGAAGACGAAGTGATTTAGTATTGAAAATTATTTATGCCCATATATTTGAATCAAATAAACATACTTAGAAGATATCAACCAATACTTCCCATATACCAAATGAAAGGAAAAATCTTGAGTTTTTCACTAAAGAAAGCGAAAAGAAAATCATTCGAGCGGTTTTCGAGCATTTTGGAAATAAAATAAAAGTATGCGATTTTTTTCAACAATGTTTTGCATTAAAATACGCAATATTTGTTGAACTTATATAAATTTTGTACAGGATAATATTTCTATTGCTCCAAAGAACCTACATCCCGAAAATGAAAGTTTAACCTGCACATCGTAAGTTGCTAGAGCACTTTAAAAGCTCAAAATTGACCCCAAAATAAGCCAATATTTACCGTTGTTTCTACAACAGACACAGAATTGGTTACTTACAAAATTGATCTGTCGATAGGTTTGGAATTACATCTTTGCCACACTTTTTTCAAATGGCTTCATTAGTTCTCATGCAATAAGCGTTTTCGTAAAGCTCTAAAAATTACAACTCCAACATTTGAGCATAGCCTCCATATCGAAACGTAAGACGTATTCTACGTCAAAACATAAAAAAAAACCTTAACATATCACAAATAGCTGTTGCCATATATCTGCATAACCCTTTAATCACCCTACATAAGTGGCTCAATAGAACGATTTCTTCAATATTCAAATATCACTCATACGCACTGTCGGTGGTGAAGGGGTTTTACCTTTTAAATAAATGGACCGTGGAATAACTTCAAACTAAGACTAATCGTAACTTATCATAACAACTTTTTAATGTTTCAAAATGTTTCTTAAAAGAAGGATATTTTATCAGTACTAAAATATATTTTTATTTTTATTTTTATTTTTTTTTTTTTTTAAGAGAACGCAAGCTTATCAAGTAAAGGTCTAACGCGTCAAAGCAATTATAGAAAGTTTGCTGCAAACTAATTTTAAGACATATATGCACGTTCAATAATAATATGTAATAAAATAAACATTTATCCTCAATTGCAGTCTTTTAGTATCAACTGCACTAAATAAAATGTTGTTATAATAACTAGGCTGATGATATAATTGACGTGATAAAAATTATAAATAGTTATTTAACAGCTAGCTACAGTAAATTTATACAATTAAAATTCAGCGTGCAATTTCAAATAATTTAATAGAACTCACTTACATACATATGTATGTATGTATGTACATATGTAAGCCATATGTGGCGAGTGCGTTTTGAAATGAAATTAGTAGATACATATGTAAATTAAACAATTAGCATGTGCATAAATGTTTGCAATAGAAACGTTCCGATTTGCTGCTGCCCGCTAGTATTGTGCTATCCATCGGCTGACGACACAATAGTCACAGGTTTAATTCCTATTTTTTACAATAAAACGAAATAAAATCGTTGCTTATACATTCATTAATCAGCCGATTGACCGCCGATTTCCCACTTAAGGACTTTAAAACGAATTATAAAAACGCAGTACACATTACAACAGCTAAAAATGATCGATATAATTAAAGTATCAAAATTACGATTGTTTTTGATCGAAAAAAAATCACAAAAAAAA
>NW_023471442.1:4275-4466 GCF_013731165.1 Rhagoletis pomonella | reverse complement strand
TCTTCGAGAAAATATCCAATTACGAACTTGTTTACGATGATTTTGCTTGCTGGGCACGTATATCCAACTACGTACATATATATGCATGGGCGTAGCCAGGTAGGGGCACGGGGGGGGGGGGCCCGGGCCCCCCCCCCCCCCTTTCAAATTTTTTCCTAGATTTTAAAAAAAAAAACCCGAAAAGCTTGCTT
>NW_023471442.1:0-4175 GCF_013731165.1 Rhagoletis pomonella | reverse complement strand
CTTTCAAATTTTTGCCTAGATATTCAAAAATACTACCACGAAATGCTTGCTTGATAATTTCGGTCCCCCCTAAATTTCAAGGTTTTTCCTATATATATACTGTATAACAAATTATACTCCCAACGCTAACTAAATAATTAGTAAATTGATTTGAAAAGTAGATATGTGGATCATCCGGTTCTGTATCAAGTTATTATCTCTAACTTTAAAGCACTTCCATTTTAAAAGGGTAAAAACCTGGCTACAGTCGACAATGAGCAAAAATTGATTGAACGGAAACTATAAATAAATTTATAGTTCAATTGTTTATTACTTTGTCTTTAGGTTTGTGTCTTTACTAAGCGGTTGGGTGAACAGCCAAGACGTTTACTTCTAAAGTGTGACAAAACAAAATCAAGTAATATATTTAGCATAAATAAATATACCAGCCTAAAAAATCTGCGTACTCAAAATGTTCAATACGCCCTCATACTTATACATACATACATATGTATGTCTATCATTTAACGTTTTGTCCGGCTATTTGGTTTATTATACAGGTATGTAGAGCGAATTTAAAAAAATTCTTCAGGGTTTAGTTGAGATATTCGTTTTTGGCCACTATGTTTTGTACATTTCCCAGTACTGCAAAGCTTTTGACGGCCATTCACCTGGGAGTGGCCAGAAGTGATTCGTGTGCTTACGGTTCAAATCGCAGCTAACTACGTCCGGATATTTATATCCATGAATACTCTGGGTAGCGACCGAACGCTAGTTTAGGAGCGAGGTAAAGTGGGAGGGCGTAACACCCCGCGTGCGCTGGGGATTAATCGGGATGGTGCCTCTGCCCGGCTGGTTGAAGTCCTAAAGAAAATAAAGGCTGACATCAGCTCCATCCACGAAATGCGATGGACGGGGCGAGGAAGGTAAGCGTGAGCCTTGCGACGTCTACTACAGTTGCCACGTAAAGGAGTGCAATTCGGTGTTGGATTTGTGGTGGGAGAGAGACCGGCGTTCACTCTAGTGGACGAAAGTCTAGCCACAATCCGCATCAAAGCGAGATTCTTCAACATCTCATTCACATGTGCCAATGCCCCGATGGAAGAGAAGGACGAGGCATCCAAGGCTCTCTTAGCTTAATAATAATAATAATAGATTGGCGCTTACACATATGTTAGTGTTTGGCCGAGCTTCTCCTCCGACTTGTGGCGTGCGCCTTGATATTGTCACACAAGGCGAAGGGACCTACAGTTTTACGCCGACTCCGAACGGCGATTGTATTTTTATGAGAAGCTGTTTTTCATGGCAGAAATACGATCGGAGGTTTGCCATTGCATGCCGACGGACGACCGCTGTTAAGAAAAAACCTTTTTTCTAAATTTTTTGCGATGTTGCTTTGACCAGGGTTTGAACTCGGGTCCTGCGGAGTGGAAGCGCGCACTGCTTACCACTACACCACAGCGGCTCTCTTAGCTTAGAGCGTACATATTAGCGCTGCCCCCGACACGTATAAAAATCGTGCTTGGCCATTTAAATGCCAAGGTGGGCAACGAAGGGATCTTTGGTGCCAGTGTCGAAAAAATCAGCCTCCACATAGAAACGGCGGGCTGAGGATGATCCACTTCGCCGGGGCCCGAAGCTTGGCAGTATGTATTACTGGGTTCTAGCATAAAAACATCCATCAAGCTATTCTCATTTTCGTTGTTGGTGTTTCCGACAGGGTAGGAGTGTGATGTATTGTGGAACGATTTTCCGTCGTCCCTTGTCAAATTTGGTTTGGAGACAAACCGGTTTCGGCGTTGTTCCATCGTCTGTGTCATTTTTCGTTCTCTCAAGCTACATGGATGTCTCCACATCGAAAAAATGGGAAACCAAATCGAGCATGTTGTGATAGACGGAAGACATGCTTCCATGTTTTAGATGTACATACGTACACTCCGAGGGTCAAACATCGACTCGCACTACTATATTGATGCATCCAATATACGACCTAACCTCGGAGAAGCAAAAAAAGGGCCCCCAACAATGCAGCGAAAGTTCAACGTCGAAAAGCTGCAATCAAAACAGACGGCCAATGGATTCGGCGCTCGACCCTCACACCTGCTGTGAGAGAGCACTCTTCAACAAACCGACTTGCGCGAGCAGTGGAACCACATTTCCCGCTAATTACTGGTACGATCACGAGTGTGAGAAAATGCTTGAAATGCTGTCCGACAGAAAAAACACCCGAAATTTTTAGCAGAGAGTTGAGCGACTTACGGAAGGTTTCAAGACTCTTGTATGAACAACCATGGCGACCTAGTGACCGATGTCCAGAACGTACTCAGATTATGCAGGGAACACTTTTCGACCTTTTTGAATAGCGGAAGCACTTCGAGGTCCCAGTCGATGACGATGGAGTCGATATCCCAGCGCCTGACTATGAAGAAAAGTGCCAAAGCTGTTTGAGCTGACGGCCTGTCAGCTGAGCTATTTAATTACGATGGCAAGGAGGTAATAAGGTGCATGCCCGACGACTGGAATTCAAGTGCGCTCTGCCCAATCCACAAGAAAGGCGACCCCGCCATGCGTACCAACTACCGCGGGATCAGCCTTCTAAGCATAGGTTGCAAGGTCTTATCGAATGTATTGTCTACCATAGACCAGGTATTCACAGTACGCCGAATCTTGGAAAAGACCCGCGAGAAAATGATCCGCACTCACCACCTATTTGTCGACTTTAAAGCCGCTTTCGACAGTACTTAAAGGTATATGCCGCTATGTCTGTCATACGTCTGTGAAAAATGACGTTGAGTAATACCACCAGCTCTGCTCTGTTGCCTTTCGCCACCAGACGGGGTTTCAGACAGGGCGGCTCTCTTTCATGTGGCTTCTTTGATCTGATGTTGGAGAAGATAATAAGATCTTCAGAACTGAACCGCTTAGGAACAATTTACTACAAGAGCGTACAATTGCTGGCTTATGCCGATGACACTGACATCATCGGTAAGAAAAACCGCGAAGTCTGTCCTGTCTTTTCCAAGTTGGACAAGGAAGCAAAGCGAATGGGGCTGGTGGTAAACGACGACAAGACGAAGTATCTCCTGTCATCAAACGAACAATCAGCACATTCGCGCCTGGCACCCACGTCACTTTTGACAGTTATAATTTCGAGGAAGTAGAGAATTTCGTTTACTTGGGAACCAGCATTAACACCTGTAATAATGTCAGCATGGAAATCCAACGCAGAATCGCTCTTGCCAACAAGTGCTGCTTTGGACTGAGTAGGCAATTCAGGAGTAAAGTCCTCTCTCGACGTACGAAAACCACACTATAAATCACTCATCATGCCCGTGCTGGTATGTGGCGTCTTAAAATACAGCGGCTCAACTGGCTTGATCATGTCGTTCGAATGGACACCGACGCCCCAGCTCTGAAAGTATTCTAGCTTCACTTGGCATTTCTAATAGGCGTCAGTTGGTCAAAATCGCTTTGGCGGTTACAGCGCCAAAAAGGAAGAAGAGGAAGAGAATAGATCTATAACCTTATCAGTCACACAGTGTTATAATCCCGACGAAATCCTTGACGGTGGTACCGGGAGGGGAACGGTACATGACGGTAGGAATTTTAGTTTGGGTTAAAGTCTCACACGGAAGGGGTTAGGCTTTCGATGCTTCCTCCTCGTAAAATAAACATGCTCAGTAAAAAGTTAACAATTTAAATCGACGAATAGTTTTATATCAACTTTTGTGAACTTCTCTTTATTTGTTTTTTGTACAACATATTTACCTTTATTGGTTACAATAATTTTAAGCTATAATAAAAAAAATTTTAGTACATAAGTAAGTTATTGGTTTTGAATTTTTTATTTTGTATGGGCCCCCCCTAAATTTCGTTCTGGCTACGCCCATGTATATATATTATTTAAATTGCACTTCAAAATTATTTAAACAACAGCTACATACACAGACAAGAATATTCCTTATTGCTTTGAATTTTCCCTTTTGCTGTCTCTTGTACACCTTTCCAATAGTCAAAGAAAAACAGATTTAGTAAATTATACTTTTATGGAAAACTAAGGTCTCTTGGGCTATTTGCGGTAAAAGAAGATATCTTGAAAGGCGTGACACATTGAGCAAAAATAAAAAGACAAAAAATGCAAATCATTTGACTTGTTTATCATACAAAATTAGCCACACGAGTAAATATGTAGTATT
>NW_023471441.1:0-4467 GCF_013731165.1 Rhagoletis pomonella | reverse complement strand
TTTTTTTTGCAATAAATCAGACTCCCTGATGAAGGCGTGAAGTACGCCGAAACGCGTAGGAGAAAGAGGAAACGCAGTTTGCCTTTTTAATATACCGGCCGGAAAGCTCTACCGATGACCCAATAGGAAATTTTAACACTGGCCTATAAAAAACAATCAACTTAATTTATTCGGAGAGCAACTACCGATGCGACCAGTAAACAAAGCATAAATTACACAACATGAAACACTTCTTCGAACACATTAGATTTAAATATGACGAGGTGACTGGCTACACCATAAAACAGTACAACAAAAACTATAAAAAATTAGCTAAACAAGAACAAAGACTGAAATTTCTACTAAAATGCAAGAATTTTGGAATAACACCACCACATTTAGCTGGTAAACTAAGGAGAATAAAACATGGGTTCCAATTGGACATTACGAAAAAAGAGTTGGAAAAAATTGAAGAACAGTTTATACTGAAAATCTTAAATTTGGAAATAAAAGAAGCCAACATCCAAATAAAATTAGTCCGAAAAAATATAGAACACATTAAAACAGATCTATATAAGAAGCTTGAGGAGTCCGATTTTATGCGAGTAACAGAAAAAACAGAACCATTTTTCAACAAATATAGCACGTCACACCGAAAACAGTCTCAATGAAAAATTACAAAGACAACTAAGAAAGAATTTCAACACATACGGGTTTGAATCAACGAAGATTGGTTTATAAACAAAACCAACATCCCAATTCCAAGAGAATCTCGATGGCTTCTTTCCCTAGGTAAAAAGTTTCCTCTGCCTATGACACGGAAAAATTTCTCGCCGGTTCATCTGATTGCGGAATTAGAGCAGGGAATTCAGACATTAGAGGAAGACAGGGAAAAAGATATTGCAAGATGTAATATAGCCACCAGCATTAACGCATTCAAAAATCAATTCAAAAACAATAAAAAAGAAAAA
Source organism: Rhagoletis pomonella (assembly GCF_013731165.1). NCBI lineage: Eukaryota > Metazoa > Arthropoda > Insecta > Diptera > Tephritidae > Rhagoletis > Rhagoletis pomonella. Next base: position 3,517 of record NW_023471441.1, on the reverse strand, counting down.
TTCATACTGAGAATATTTGAAGACACAAAACGGTTTATAAAACAACATAAGGACTCTATAGTAATTACAAATGCGGATAAGGGAAATAAAACGGTGATGATGGACAAAACAGAATACAAAGAGAAAATGAAAGATCTATTGAGCGACAGATATACGTACAAAACGATACGAATGGACCCAACACAAAAACTGCTGAGAAAAAACAACGCGATAGTAAATGACATATACAAACAGAAAAACATTGGCAATTATCAAAAGCACAAATTGACATGCAATGCAGCTACAGCACCTAGACTATATGGACTTCCGAAAATACACAAGGAAAATACACCCCTTAGACCTATTTCTGCTTCAACCAATGTGCCCTGTTACCACCTTTCAAAGTTCATTGGAAAAACCCTTAAAAAAATTGTCTCAGACCAATACAATATACACAACTCGTTCCAGCTAAAAGAAAATCTAAGAACCATGACGCTTGAAGAAGACGAGGTTCTCATTTCATTTGATGTGGTATCATTATTCACCAACATACCGGTGCAAATGGCAATCCGAACGATAATGCAACAATGGACTCTATTAGAAAGATATACCACTCTCACAAGAAAGCAGTTCTTAACGATGTTAGAATTCTGTCTATGCGATAACAACTATTTTCTATATGACGGAGTATATTACCAACAAATACACGGAATGCCGATGGGAAACCCGTTATCGCCCACTATAGCTGACATTGTTTTAGATAAAATACTTGACGACAGCATCGCTGAATTGAAATCTAAGGACATATGTATCAAATACATCAATAAGTATGTAGATGATATATTCGCGATCGTAAAAAGAAATGACGTAGAAGATATTTTAAAAGTGTTGAATTCCCAACACAATAAAATCAAATTCACCACCGAGTTAGAAGCGGGCAACAAATTACCCTTCTTGGATTTAGAAATTCACCACTCAAATAAGAAAATAATAACAAATTGGTACTCAAAATCAATAGCATCTTCGAGAATGATAAATTACCACTCGAACCATCCATGGGCACAAAAGAAAAATACGGCTACTAACCTGATCAACAAAATCTACTCCTTAAGTGACCAGGAGTTCAGAAAAAGTAACAAACAGAAAATAATAAACATACTGCACAAGAACGGATACCCAAATAAAACTATTGAGATGCTAATAGCAACAACAATTAACAAATTAAAATCAGCGCAAACAAACAATAAGTCTACCAGCAGAAGTGAAAACAGAAGATTTACGGGAGTCACATACATACAAGGCCTAACCGACAGCAAAACACTGCACAGAAATATTCAAAACAAGAACATAACATATGCACATAAGCCACATAGCACGCTAAACAAAATATTCAGCAAAACAAAAGACAAAATAAACAAACAACAACAACATAATGTGGTCTATCAAATCCAATGCAAAGGTAAAGCCAACGAAAACTGTAACAAAGTATACATAGGCACGACTAAACGAGCGCTTGGAGTCAGAATTAGTGAACACCAAGCAGACGCGAAGAATAGGAAGACAACAACAGCACTTGCACAGCACTTGACGAATAGCGAACACATGGCAGATTTTGAGAACACCATAATTTTGGACGTGGTAAGACGAGAAAAAACAAGATTAACTTTGGAGAGTCTGCGAATACAGGAGAGGATAAGGGACGCCATGAACTTTAAGGAGGACGTTGACAATATAAACTGTGCGTACCGGACGGCAATACAAAGTAACAACTCAGATGGGCGAAGACAGTGACGTCAAAAAAAGAAAAGTGTTTAGTTAAATGTTTTGCGTTTATTGTAATGTAAATAGTTACACTAATTTAATGTGTAAGTGCTATTGTGATAAAAAAGATATGTATATGTATATGTATGTATAATTTCCAGTCATATGTAACTATGTCTAATTGTTGTGTGTATTATGTTTTGTTTTTTTTGCAATAAATCAGACTCCCTGATGAAGGCGTGAAGTACGCCGAAACGCGTAGGAGAAAGAGGAAACGCAGTTTGCCTTTTTAATATACCGGCCGGAAAGCTCTACCGATGACCCAATAGGAAATTTTAACACTGGCCTATAAAAAACAATCAACTTAATTTATTCGGAGAGCAACTACCGATGCGACCAGTAAACAAAGCATAAATTACACAACATGAAACACTTCTTCGAACACATTAGATTTAAATATGACGAGGTGACTGGCTACACCATAAAACAGTACAACAAAAACTATAAAAAATTAGCTAAACAAGAACAAAGACTGAAATTTCTACTAAAATGCAAGAATTTTGGAATAACACCACCACATTTAGCTGGTAAACTAAGGAGAATAAAACATGGGTTCCAATTGGACATTACGAAAAAAGAGTTGGAAAAAATTGAAGAACAGTTTATACTGAAAATCTTAAATTTGGAAATAAAAGAAGCCAACATCCAAATAAAATTAGTCCGAAAAAATATAGAACACATTAAAACAGATCTATATAAGAAGCTTGAGGAGTCCGATTTTATGCGAGTAACAGAAAAAACAGAACCATTTTTCAACAAATATAGCACGTCACACCGAAAACAGTCTCAATGAAAAATTACAAAGACAACTAAGAAAGAATTTCAACACATACGGGTTTGAATCAACGAAGATTGGTTTATAAACAAAACCAACATCCCAATTCCAAGAGAATCTCGATGGCTTCTTTCCCTAGGTAAAAAGTTTCCTCTGCCTATGACACGGAAAAATTTCTCGCCGGTTCATCTGATTGCGGAATTAGAGCAGGGAATTCAGACATTAGAGGAAGACAGGGAAAAAGATATTGCAAGATGTAATATAGCCACCAGCATTAACGCATTCAAAAATCAATTCAAAAACAATAAAAAAGAAAAATTCATACTGAGAATATTTGAAGACACAAAACGGTTTATAAAACAACATAAGGACTCTATAGTAATTACAAATGCGGATAAGGGAAATAAAACGGTGATGATGGACAAAACAGAATACAAAGAGAAAATGAAAGATCTATTGAGCGACAGATATACGTACAAAACGATACGAATGGACCCAACACAAAAACTGCTGAGAAAAAACAACGCGATAGTAAATGACATATACAAACAGAAAAACATTGGCAATTATCAAAAGCACAAATTGACATGCAATGCAGCTACAGCACCTAGACTATATGGACTTCCGAAAATACACAAGGAAAATACACCCCTTAGACCTATTTCTGCTTCAACCAATGTGCCCTGTTACCACCTTTCAAAGTTCATTGGAAAAACCCTTAAAAAAATTGTCTCAGACCAATACAATATACACAACTCGTTCCAGCTAAAAGAAAATCTAAGAACCATGACGCTTGAAGAAGACGAGGTTCTCATTTCATTTGATGTGGTATCATTATTCACCAACATACCGGTGCAAATGGCAATCCGAACGATAATGCAACAATGGACTCTATTAGAAAGATATACCACTCTCACAAGAAAGCAGTTCTTAACGATGTTA
>NW_023471440.1:0-4468 GCF_013731165.1 Rhagoletis pomonella | reverse complement strand
AACGTTATTAATCGAATTCGATTAAATTTGGACTCATGTCCGCAACATGCCGGCCCGCCTGCGCCGGTGCCAGGTTGAGCAACTCTTGCAACTTCTCGAGGGTCAGCACCGCCCGGTTGAATAAATCGCGGATGCGCCGTTGGACCGCAGTATTTCCGCTTTGAGCTTGCTTTGCGGCTGGTTTGACCACACGGCTGGCTAGCGTCGATCGTTCACGGCGAACTTGTGCGTGCGAGTTAGTACGGCGAGTGCTTTCCGGTGGTGATGATGGTGGACGATGCAGCATTGTGTGGTGCGCCTTCCCACACCGGTGACAGCTGTCGGCTGAGCTGCAGGAGCCGGTTGAATGCGACGTCGCCAAGCAATTGACGCAGTACTTGTGTATACGCGCAGACTCATACCGCTCATCAGGCGTCATTGCTTGAAATGCGCGGCAAAACCGCAACGGATGATGGCGGCAGCAGAGGCGGCACTGGCTGAGCTCCATCGTATTCTGGGAGATCTGTGGAAAGAAGAAAACATCGAAGACGGAATTAGTTCCATGCTATGGTGGAGTCAGCTAGAGGGAGGTGTAGGTGTGAAGTATGTAAAGATAGTCACTACAGAGGGGGTAGTAAACACAACTTTGCAATATTTCGAGTGATTGTTCCGGATTGAGTGTAAACATCAGCTACGCGAACATTGTGATCATGACCGGGGTGAAGTTTCACAACGCGCCCGAGTCTCCACTCGTTTGGGGGTAGAAGGTCGTCTTTGACGACCACGAGGTCTCCCTCCTTAAGGTTGGGTTCTTGTCGCTTCCACTTGTGCCTTTTATGGAGTTCCTTAAGATATTCATTTTTCCAGCGCGTGCTAAATTGCTGATGAATAACCTTCAATTTTTGCCATTTGTTTACTAAAGACAGATTGTCAGAGTGGGGTTCCGGCCTAGAGAGGAGCGGGGCACCACGCAAAAAGTGTCCTGGCGTTAAAGCCAGCAGATCCGTAGGATCCTGGGACATAGGGGAAAGCGGCCTGGAATTTAACACCGCTTCAATTCGAATAAGGAGAGTGGTAAATTCTTCAAAGGTAAAGTTGTGATTTCTTGCGACCTTTGTGAAATGGGTTTTGAAGCTTTTTACAGCAGCTTCCCACAGACCGCCCATATGAGGAGCATACGGGGGGATAAACTGCCATGCAAAACCGTGGGTTGCGTATTTTTCGGCGAGGTCAGTAGCCGCTTCTTTAAGAAACTGGGAGAATTCTCTTTGCAGCGTTCGCTGCGCTCCTACGAAAGTTTTTCCGTTGTCGGACATGATTTTGTGGGGGAGTCCACGGCGGCCGACAAATCGAGTAAAAGCTGCCTTGAACGCTTCCGTGGTCAGATTTGAGCATAACTCTAGGTGTACTGCTTTGGTTGAGAAGCACACAAATACACACACATACGCCTTTGCGTGGGGAGCTCGTCGGAGGGTAGATGTTTTCACAAGAAATGGTCCAGCAAAGTCAACACCTGTGGTATGAAAGGGGACTGTATAGGTGGATCGTTCAGGGGGGAGCGCGGCCATTATCTGTGAACGCATCTTTTGTTTATGGATTGTGCAGACCTTGCACTGAAAAATACATTTTTTTATCTTTTGCTTCAACCTGGGGATATAATATTCTTGCTGCACCATTCGAATCATAAGTTGTTTGTCAGCGTGGAGAAGAGTTGTATGGAGGAAATCGAGCAGTAGAGCACAGAGCTGTGAGTTTTCTGGAATTATGATCGGGTGACGTTCACTGTAACTGAGAGCTGCATAAGCTAAACGTCCATTCACGCGCAGAATTCCCGCTCTATCCACCATCGGATTAAGAGTCAGTAAAGGGCTTTTTTTGCTAATAGATTTCCCTGCATTTAATGAGCTGAGTTCGTTGATGTAGTACTGGCTTTGAGTCTGAACAATAATACGCAATTTAGCTTGGTTTATTTCCTCGTGCGTTAAGGGGAGAGAAGTGGGTATCGGTTGCTTTCTAGCTGCGTTTATGAACCGATACATAAACGCTATGACTCGCAACGCTCGGGCAAAGGAGGAAAACCGCTCAAGTATATCCACTGATTCAATCGTGTGCAGGGATTCAATGCGTCGTTGTTCGGGGGGTGACGAATGTAGAGATGCGTTTTTTGGCCATAAAGTGGGGAGTTTTTGCAGCCATTCTGGGCCATTCCACCATAACGCGCATGTCGCCAGATCCTGGGGATGGCATCCGCGGGTGCCTAGATCGGCAGGATTATCTGCACCAGGCACATGCCGCCAAGTGGCATTGCTCACATTTTGTAGTATGAGCGAAATTCTATTGGCAACATAAGTTTTCCAAGTGTGTGGCGGTTTTTCTAACCACGCCAACACAATGGAAGAATCTGACCAGAGGTACAAGTCATGAGCAGGTAAATCTAGTTGGGAGTGAAGTTGATTAACCAGCTTGGAGAGTAGGACGGCTCCACAGAGCTCAAGTCTGGGGAGGCTGACTGTTTGCAGGGGGGCTACCTTACTTTTAGCTGCGAGTATGTGTGACGACCAGGAGTTTTCGTCAATTTGTACTCTGAGGTAGACACAGGCGCAATAAGCTTTTTCAGAGGCGTCTGAAAACCCATGAACTTGTACCCGGTGAGTCGGGGAGAATTGCACCCAGCGGGGAATAACAATTTCATTAATCGCGGGGAGGTTTTCGCGCAGAGTGTTCCATTTTTGGAAAGCGCCGGGTTTTACGTGCTCGTCCCATTCGGTTCCTTCCAACCATAATTGCTGAAGGAGCATTTTTGCGGAAATCATTATTGGCGTTAGCCATCCTGCCGGGTCAAACAGTTTCGCTACCGCCGATAATATTTGCCGTTTTGTCCTTGAGTTGGCAGCGGGCACAGGGTCGTACGTGTAGGAGAAGGAGTCCGTTAGTGCGTTCCATTTTATGCCTAGCGTTTTTGTAGAGCTAGTGTCCTGAAACTGGAGAAAATCAACATCAAGGACCTCGGAATCTGGGACTGATTCCAGGATTTTTGGGTGATTTGAGGTGATTTTTCGTAGTGGAAAACCTGCTGATTTTAGGGCGTCTTTAACTTGAGATAATGAGCTTATAGTGGACTGTATATTATGCCCGCCTGAGAGAATATCGTCCACGTATGTTTCGCGTAGGAGGATATTGCTGGCGAGCGGGAATTCGTCTTGACAATCCTGCGCTAACTGCTGAAGAGTACGGATTGCAAGATAGGGAGCGCAATTGACGCCAAAGGTGACTGTTTTCAGCCTAAAATCTTCTATGGGCTTATTTGGGGACCTACGAAAGACGATTCTTTGGAAGTCTTGATCTTCCTTGTGGACGAGAATTTGGCGATACATCTTTTCGATGTCGCCATTAAAAACAAACTTGTAGAGACGCCATCGGATAATGATAAGCATCAAGTCATTTTGAAGGGTTGGGCCAGTGTATAGTACGTCATTGAGGGAGTTTCCAGAGTGGGATATTCTGGAAGCATTGAAGACTACGCGTACTTTTGTTGTTTTGCTGTCGGGTTTTATGACAGCATGGTGCGGTAAATAAAAGGAGAAGTATTTACCGTCTTTGATGACTTCTTGGGATGAGGTGGGCTCCATATGGTCCATGGTGATGTATTCTTCCAGAACTTCTGAGTATCTTTTGCAGAGGCCAGGTTTTTTCTCCAGAGTCCTTTCGATGCTGATATACTGCTGCTGCGCTGCTAGTCGAGAGTGGCCTAGAGCCATGGTGTCTGGGAATTCGGGTTTAATGGGTAGTTTCACCATGTATCGTCCGTTTGGCTGCCGGATTGTTGTGCGTCGATACAGCTCCTCACAGCAGTCCTCTTCACTTGAACGGTGTTGAGTGACAGCTATTTCCTCCTGCTCCCAAAACTTCTTCAGCAGTGAGTTTAACGATTCATCCTGGGGTTCGGTTACCTGGGTGGTAAAGGTGGAGATCCTCTCCTGGATTGGGCCGCTCAGAATCCATCCAAATATCGTGTTCTGCGCTATGAGACAGGTTGACTGCCAACTACGAGATAACTCGTAGTATGATTTCCCTTCCAGGAAGCCAACTACGAGTTATCTCGTACTACCTAAAACTACCACTTTTTGTGTAGCTACGAGTAAAACCGTATTATAATAGTGTTAGTATCGCTAAATGGCTTCTGGGAAAAGAAAAAAATTTTGGGTTTGGCTTATGTGAGCTTTTTTTTTATTAAAAAAAAAAAAAAATTTTATGGAAAAATTCATTCAATATAATGGAAAAATTAACTCAAATACAAGAAATAAAGTAATATATTATTGTTTGTGGAAGTTTTTAAAACAATTTTCCACACAAAGGGCTGGCTTCTCTGGACAGGCTGGACAGAAGTAACGCGTTTCTCGGCGTTTTTTTTCTTGGGTACATACACGACATGGCTTTGTCGGACACTCTAAATAATGGAGCTCTTTAGATCTATTTTTTTGAAAAACTG
>NW_023471439.1:0-4468 GCF_013731165.1 Rhagoletis pomonella | reverse complement strand
AAAAAAACTGTGGTGAAGTCCTTTATGGGGATAAAGTTTCCAGAGGTGAAATTTTAGGTAGCATACAATTTCTTACACGCATGGTTGCTTTTCAGCACTCATGAAAGAAACTTAAGAAATATTTGAAAAAAAAGTTCATATAGTACATTAATTTTGAAAGAAATACCATATAATGTATGTACTCTGGTTAATAATATCAAAAAATGTATTAGAACCACCGTTTAATGTTATATTTGATTCAAATTAATATTGCTGCCCCGAACGCTCTGCGCCTTGCCACTGAATAATAGGTTTACTTAAAATTACATCCGTGGTCCTTGTTCTTTCTGTATCGCATCGTGGTGAATTCACATTTCTCAGAAATTTGACAACAAAACAAAACAAAGCGAGTATTTTATTTGCTAATTTTTGCGATTTCTATTGTTTAATGTAAATTTGTCTTTTTAGGATATGTCGAGCCAACAAAGAAGGCGCAGTTGGAAAATTGAGTAATTAGTAATGAAGTAGCAGGCATATTTGGAAAATTATGCCGATAAGCAGGATGGAATTTGGGAAAGTAAGTGCATGGTTGCAGCATATCTATGTATAAAAAGTATTTAATTAAATTGTTTATAGAAATGTTATAAATCGAGTGGCTCATGTACGATGTGCTCCAACCATTTGGCGAACTTTTTTTTCGCCTTTTCAGCGTGCTAAGTAACAAGTTAAGATGACTGCCATCACGGCCGGTAAGAAACCGCAAGCAAAGGGCAGACAACCTTCCAGGAAGCTGCCTCCTGTCCCCGAGCCGAAGCTGCAGTTCTGCAAGAGCAGGTCAGCAAATTGCTACCCTGATCAAACGTAAACTAAAGCGCACTGCTGTGATTGCACTCCGTAAATGTGAAAACTTGGTGCATGCTGAGAAATATCAAACAAGAAAACTCCGTGATGGACGCCGTGAGATGGAGTAGCGCTGTGTGGCAAAGAAATGCGGCCAATTCGACGGGCCTAAAAAATCCAAATTGGCTTTTGTGATCCGCATCCGCGGTATCAACAAAGTTGCACAAAAAGTGCGTAGTTTTACAGTTCTGTCTTCGCCACATTAAAACGGTGTGTTCATCAAATTGAGCAAGGCAACCATTAATATGCTACGTATGCCGAACCCCCTATATGGGGTTATCGAAATCTTAAATCAGTTTGTGAATTGATGTACAAACGTGGAATGGTCAAGCGTGTCCCAATCTCTGCTTTGTGATCGAACGCAAATTTCGCGAAGCGCACGAAATTCAGTGCGTTGATTCACTTCACTTCAAGAAAGCCCCCAACTTCCTGTTGCTATTCAAGCTTAACAGATCAACCCGAGACTGGCGCAAGAAGGCTAATCACTACGTTGAGGTTGGTGATTTCGGTAGCCGTGAGGATAAGATCAACAAATTGCTGCACAAGATGGCATAAAGAAATTGTTGTTTTGTATTTAAGTAGACAATATAATTTGGCACATCTTCAAAAGACGCCCAAGCAAAAAAAAAAAAAAAAAAAAATTAAGAAATTCCTGAAGTTGCCTTTTCACGGGTCGATTTCTGTCGACTGGAAAATTTACTTAAGATATCGACTAGCCAAAACGCTTATATTTTACGGTTGAATTGCAATTTACACGGGTAGATTTTGGTTAAACGACAAAAATCGACCGTGTAAAGGCAGCTTAAATAACGTTCAAATTAATCACCCCCTTTGAGATTGAAAATACCAATAACCATTTCATAATTTCGAAAATTATTCCATTTATATTTGTTCTTGCACCACTTGTGAGGTATGCTTTTACGCGCGTTACCGATTTTTTTTTTAATGTGCTCCGTTGCCCAGGAGGCCTATTTTCACCTTTACAACTTAACTTAAACATAATTAAAACTAAAGCATGCAATATATAAAGAGAATTAAAAGTTGTCTTACATCTAGTAAACTTAAAAAATTGCACATTAAATTCATTTTTCATTATAAGATAAAATTAAATATCACAATTCAGTTTACAAAATGTGGTCTGTTTGCACCCGCAGTAAGTTCCCATGAAGCCTAGCCTAAATTCAGAATTGAAAAAAAAAACGAGCAAATGGGGTCGGAAACTACTAGCCCTAAAAGCATAATGTGGAAAATGTTTGAAGAGCTGCGAAATTGTATTGCAATAATAAAAATAACAGTGTATAAATTGGAAAAAATGGTTTTTGTTTTGCTTTATAATTTTTGGGAATATTGGTTCAGATGGAATTTTTTTATTTGTTTGGTTTTTCAGCTCGTTAATGAAGCACCCAGGGTTGCACTTACTGTCTATGAAAATGTTTCGTGAAGCGTTCCAAAATTAGCTCCGAGCAACTAAAAGTTGGTTAAGCTTAAATGAAATAGTTTTTTATTAAATATTTATTCCTGGTATTTAGTAAAAAACATCAATACTAATGTATGAAAAACAAAATATCAATGCTAATGTATGAAATGAAGTAAATAAAAATCTACGAATACATTCCATGAATATTTTGTCATAGAGCCATTATTAAATTTAGACATAACTTTGTCAGGCGTTGGCGTAGACGTATATAGAATTAATGCGTTGGAGAGAGATACAAGTTCAACGCGCTAATTTAGGTATCCTTGTATGTATATAACTGTTACTCGTCTGGCATATACTCCAACTGCGAAAATAATGACAATTATAATTTATGTAGATCCCTGGATAAAAGATTGTCACAAGTTACTTTCGGTAACTCACGATTGAAGTTTGGAATGCAATTTCTCAGAAACACGACTACAGATTTTCTCCAAAGTGTCGGAGAATGCTATGTACTAGTTCATGAAATTCTTAAATTATCTTATTTTTTTAGTTTAGTGTCAACCATTTATGAGTTTAATACACTTTTGACGTATACGACATTTGTCAAAAAATTTGCAGTCAGTTTTAGTGATATACGCCAAGATGTGATAACAATTTTTATAAATTAACCATACTTTTTACTAATCAGCCTAATCGTGAGTTTCGCCCGAACAAAATTTCGCCAACAATTTTTTCATCCACCTGTAGTGAACACACGCAAACGAAAAGTGACCCGGTTCTAGAAAATGAAACTCATGATAAAGCTGAATATGTCGCAAACTAAAGAAGAACATATAACTCTATTTGAAAGATCTTGATTAGTTTAGTACGACAGCAATGCTAACGCAATTTGTACCAAATAACCGAAAAATTTTTAGTCAATTAGTCGGAAACTAAAGAAGATATCCAAAAACCACAAATTGTCAAAATGACGCTTCCGGTAATTTTCCATCCAGGCGACGATATTTGAATAGGTTTGTATGGTTACCAATAGTCAGTACTAATTTGTACTGGAACCTGCAAACTTTTACTGGAAAAGTGTATGATAACCCAAAAAATTCGCAAGAGAGCACTGAATCGAGAGCGTAACAACACGAGAGAGCTGCAAATTCTTGCTAGTGAAATTTTTACTAGCAGAAATTAGCTAGCAGAAGAAGAAGAAGAATAAATGTCAAAAGAATATATAAAAAGTGGTGTTACTAGCTCAGTTGGTTTTGTGTATGTGTTTCACCGCTCGGCTTCTGATATCAAATTGAAAAATTTTGTTTGAATTTCTAAACACACTTACAGATTTTGACAGTTTATGCCGCCAAAGCAAAAACAAAATACATGTAAATTTTTGTTTTTGTACTCCTGCTATCACCTTATATTGATTCGCCTTGGCACAAACAAAAGTAAAATGAGTGGACATCATAATATTAATGATGTACTGGACAGTGTAAGTGCTTGTGTGTAAAGCAAAGAGTTTAAAACTGATTTATAAATAGTAAAATGTTTACAGCAGATTGTCAAAGCAGTGCAACAACTGTTCTCTCGCAAGTTTTTGCTAGTTTTGTGTTCAATAACCTCTTCTGCTAGTTTTCTCTTCTTCTCAATTTTACGCTCTATTTTGCTTTTACGCTCTCGCTGCAATGTTTTACTGGAGAAGTTACTATACAAACCTAATGTTACTCGCATATTTTCGAGCCTGTATGTAAATTTTCGGGAAAAAGGTTAATAAGTATATTCATCTGCTGAAAAGATATTTTCGCAGATTCACAATTTATTTAAAATAAATCTATTAGCCCAATCTCCAATTCCATGTGAATAAATCTCCCCAGTGCTTAAATAATTTTCACCACATTAAATAGCTGCACAACACCCTAATTGCCGAAAAAACGTTGCTTGCAACACTAGTCCTTTATGGGGACCAAACTTGGCGAGAAAAAAATAGCTAAGTTTGTTTACTGGATATACTGAGGTACGCATATCGTCAGGGTTTTCCCCACAACTTGGATTTGCTGCAGCGAAGCGACAGAACAAGTGACGAGAAAAAATATATGCGGACACTTACATATACATGTATCTATGCACATACGTATCTATCAGAGAGCAGCTTTGGGTATGATCGAGCCTTTTTGATCACCCTCA
>NW_023471438.1:0-4468 GCF_013731165.1 Rhagoletis pomonella | reverse complement strand
GTTGCATTAAAAGGACCTGCAGCGGAAATCTTGCAGACTATTCCTGATTGTGAAAGGAACAGTTACGATGCGTTAATGGGTGCAGTGGAAAGACGTTATGGTAGCGAGCACAGGAGACAGATTTACCAGATGGAGCTGGAGAATCGCTGCCAGAAATCCAACGAGACTTTACAGGAATTCGCCTCCGAGATCGAAAGGTTGGCTCATTTGGCAATTGGAGATGCATCTGGCGAGCACCTCGAAAGAGTAAAAATCCAGAGGTTCATCAACGGAATGCGGGACGTGTATACCAAGCGAGAGACGTACGCGAATCCCAAGCCAACATTTGCTGAAACTGTCTCGTATGCTGAGACCCGTGAAACAGCGGCGCTCCTAAGTAGACCAGCCTACAAAGCACATCGCGTGGAAGTGGAAACACCGGACGAGACAAATGAAATGCTGAAGAAGATTATCCAACTGCTGGGCGAGAAAAAGCATGGTTCTGGCAAATGTTTTAAATGTGGAAAGTCAGGCCACTTCGCCCGCGATTGCAGCGCAAGTTGCAATGGTCACAACAATTCAGCAGGACGCAAACGCAGGGCTGAAGGAGACGAAACCAACTCCAATCAGTCGTTAAACTAAAACGAGCCAGCAGCAAGGGGCGCGCGCTGGCTCCCGCAATTGAATGCCCCCTAATCTCCGTCTCGCGAATTGGCAGAAAAGCGAGCAACGTTACTGTTGGTGGATATGTGGACGGACATGAGCGAGTACTAACTGTGGATACGGGCGCATCACATTCCATCATTCGATCTGATTTGGTCACTAAAGAGGTAAGGCCATTACCTGGAGCACGGTTGAGGACAGCAACTGGTGAGGACACCCAAGTTGTAGGGGAGGTAACATGCAAAGTCGCAATAGGGAATGTGACGGTGTTACACAAGTTCATAGTCGCGGCGATTATGGATGAAGTAATCATTGGATTAGACTTCATGCTTGATCAAGGTATGAAGATCAACATGAAGAACAGGATTATGACGTATAACAACATGGAAGTGCCCCTTCGGTTTGGGTTTGATGGTCCGTACAGCAGCAAGCGAGTGATCTTTGAGGAAAGCGAGCAGATTCCACCGAAGTCAGAAGCAGTTGTGTGGGCAAAGATTGATGGAGACTGTGGGAAAAACAAATTGTGGGTTGTTGAAGCAACACAAAATTCTACACCGGACGTACTTATTGGTAAAACCTTGGCTAAGACGCAAAAGGATGGACGCATCCCAGTTCGAGTGCTCAATGAGTTCAAATCACCAGTCAAACTCCGAAGAGGAACTGTACTGGGGCAATGTCGAGAGGTAGAGGCAATCTTCAACTGCGAAAAGTTACCTGAAAGCGATTCCACTGGCGAGAATGACATTGCGGAAGACATTAATGCATGGACGGAAGGGTTGGAAGAAAAATACCAGCACAAGGCTAAAGAACTTCTCCGAAGATACTGCAACATATTCGACAAGAATGGCGACAAGCCAGGCAGGACTAACGTTGTGAAACATCGCATTGATACTGGCGATGCAAGGCCAATCCGTCAAGCTCCTCGGAGTGTTCCACTTGCCAAACGTGAAACTGTTAGCCAAATAATAAACGAAATGAGCGAGAGTGGTGTGATTGAACCATCAGCGAGTCCATGGAGTTCGAAGAAGAAGGATGGTCAAATGCGGTTCTGCGTAGACTACCGGAAACTAAACGATGTGACGAAAAAGGACAGCTATCCTCTTCCCAGGATCGATGACACTCTGGACTCGTTGACTGGAACAAAGTGGTTCTCAACACTCGACCTTAAGAGCGGTTATTGGCAAGTGGAGGTAAGTGACGAGGATAAGGAGAAGACAGCTTTCAGTGATGGAGACGGAGTGGTTTTATCAGGAGAAGGAAGCGGTTCACTGATACAGGAAAAGCGTGACGGTTCCGCTAGCTCAGTGAAGAAGAGGTCGCAACAAGGAAGTGGTCATGGCGAGCCAGGCACTGCTTCCGGCAGGAGGAAAGCCACTGAACCACGTTGCAATGGTGATACGCCGGTGGCCGGAAATGGAAGCGGCTGTGGTAGAAGTAGGCGCGCTTTGAAGTGTCCTGAAAAAGGTGGTCGGCAAAAGCGAGCAGTTAAGCCGGAAGCCAAGGGTGAGATTATACATGTCCGGTCAATGAAGTTAGCATCGGCGGAAGAGCGAGATACGAAACGACGGCGGAAGCTTCAGCGTAAGGATCCGGATGTAGCAAGATGTGCTAAAGGCAGTGCAGTGCGAAGACGGGAGTCAGGGTGTCAGGGACAGATGATGCGGCATAGATCCGAAAAGGGTGCCCACGAGAAGAGACATGGGCTGGTCACCACCAGTGGCCGGCAGAAGCACGACCATGTGAGATGGTGCACTCCCGGAGATAAGCCGGAAGCAATGTCCAGTAACGCACTGTGGTTGTACATGTCGCAGCAGAAGAAAAGCTTTACCTCCAAGCAAAGACTTGACTGGAAAGATCCGTTGAAGACTGACAAACGGCTGAAGGACGCAGTGCATCAAATCCAGACAGTGGGGAGACCGAGGACCAAGATGAAAGTGGTCCACTTGGAAAGACTTGCAGCAGTTGGAGTGGCAAGTGTGTCTGATCGGGACGATCAGACTTAGGTGGAGGGCAGTGTGGCGAATACTGCGGCAACACAAAGCGAACAACGAGAAATAGGCAGAATGTTCGAAGAATGACGTAGAATGTTCCACAAAGAGAAACGTCAAGTTGGATGAACACCGCGAACAGCGAGAGAAAGAGAATGAGCGATAAACTTCAGAATGTTCTAGAGTTGCCATAAGTGCCAGCGCAGGTATATAAGGGCGCCGCCACCACGAGGTGAGGCAGTTACAAGACAGCAAGCTACGAGTAAAGTGAGCGGAGAATTGAGTTGCGAATAAGCAAGCTATAAGTTTAATTGTGTTAACAAGTAGTAAAGCGTTGTTATTGCTTTAACAAGTATTGTAAAGTGTTTTTACTGTATTAGCAAGTATTGTAAATTGTTTGTTGGACAATAAAGTTAATTGTACTACAATTTGGTCATCGTTAGCATTTATTTAACAATCCAGCGATACGAGCCCGAGTATATTTGGGAAATCCCTCAAGGTTTCTAGGATAATCGTAACAATTGGTGTCAGAAGTGGGATTGTTAAATAAATCCCGAAGGATAAACTACTGAAAATGGCGAAAATTCAGGACTTAAAGATTGAGGAACTGAAACAGGAGTTGGAAAAGCGTAACTTGGCCACCTTCGGAAGAAAAGTGGAATTATTATCCCGTTTGCGGGAGGCTATGGAAGCTGAAGGCATCGACGTGGACAAATACGACTTCCAGGGTAAATCCGACGATGCATCCGCAAAGGACGAACAGAAGGATGAGGCTGCTTGTTCGTCGAAGGATGTGCAGCAGACATCCGGGAAGGTTGAAGAACAGCAAAAGTCTCCAAGTTTATCAACAGCTATGGACATGAACACGTTATTGGCTGCCATGTCACAGATGTCATCACAGATTTCATCCCAGCTGCAAGTGCAGGAAACACGCATGTCCTCGCAGCTGGAGGCACAGAAAACGTACATGTCATCGCAGCTAGATGAAAAGATTACTCAGCTACAAGAGAATTTATTTAAAGATAACGCGGAACTCAGAGAGAGACAGGATAAAATCGAGGAACGACAAGATAAAATCGAAGAGCTAATTCAGGAGAAAGTCGAGGCTAAGGTAGAAGAGTTGGAAGGTCGCCTCCGAGATATGCAGTTGAATCGCCCAACTTCTTCGACCAGCGCGCCCAAGGTAAAGACTCCATCCTTTGACGGCACGATTCCTTTCCAAGTCTTTAAGCTCCAGTTTGAGAAGACAGCTACAGCAAATCACTGGAGCATGGAGGATAAATCCGCTGCACTGTTTGTTGCATTAAAAGGACCTGCAGCGGAAATCTTGCAGACTATTCCTGATTGTGAAAGGAACAGTTACGATGCGTTAATGGGTGCAGTGGAAAGACGTTATGGTAGCGAGCACAGGAGACAGATTTACCAGATGGAGCTGGAGAATCGCTGCCAGAAATCCAACGAGACTTTACAGGAATTCGCCTCCGAGATCGAAAGGTTGGCTCATTTGGCAATTGGAGATGCATCTGGCGAGCACCTCGAAAGAGTAAAAATCCAGAGGTTCATCAACGGAATGCGGGACGTGTATACCAAGCGAGAGACGTACGCGAATCCCAAGCCAACATTTGCTGAAACTGTCTCGTATGCTGAGACCCGTGAAACAGCGGCGCTCCTAAGTAGACCAGCCTACAAAGCACATCGCGTGGAAGTGGAAACACCGGACGAGACAAATGAAATGCTGAAGAAGATTATCCAACTGCTGGGCGAGAAAAAGCATGGTTCTGGCAAATGTTTTAAATGTGGAAAGTCAGGCCACTTCGCCCGCGATTGCAGCGCAAGTT
>NW_023471437.1:0-4470 GCF_013731165.1 Rhagoletis pomonella | reverse complement strand
CTCAGCGTGAATGGAACATGAGTTGTTCGCCTACCGAAATTCCGAAGTTAGATGAGCTACTGTCATTTTTGAGCCAACGCGCCCACAGCCTCTCCACAGCCATTGTCACGTGGTCCAGCAGGACCGACGCTACATCTCGAGGGCAACAGCGCACTAGTTCACAACGTACTGTAAAATCCCACGTCGCAGCTGCAGAAGAAGGAAAATGCGCATACTGTCAAGGACCGCATCGCACTACAAAGTGCACCCGTTTTCTTGCAATGAACCACGAAGAACGTGTAAATGCCCTTAAAGCCGCTAGGCTTTGTTTCAATTGCCTAAAATTGGGACATTCAGCTAAGCAGTGCCCTTCGTGTCTTTGCCGACATTGCAGTCGGAAGCACAACTCATTGCTTTGTCGGGAAACTTTATCTACGAACGCAGGAGGCCTGACCGCGACAACCACTCAACCGGTTCCCATGAACAAGGATCAGTCCATCTGACTAGAAGCTTCGGCGGTCACCTGCCATACCAATGCGCATCACACAGTTTTATTAGCGACAGCACGCGTTTATGCATACGGTGACCCAACGACTCGACGCATGGCGCGCGTGCTCTGTGACCCGGGATCGCAGGTCAGTTTTGTTACAGATAAGTTAGCTAATTCTTTATCTCTTCGTAGACGTAAATGTGATATCCCTGTCCAAGGAATTTGTGCCCATTCTTCCGCTCGCGCTCGTGGTAGCGTCTCGCTCACATTAGAATCTGCCCATACTAGTTTTACGCTGAAGATAACTGCGCTTGTCATTCCGTCAATTACTACGGTCATCCCCGCAACGTATATTGACATGACACAGTGGAAGCACTTGTCCAGCATACAATTAGCGGATGCACAATTCGGCGTTCCCGGTAATATCGACGTGCTAATTGGTGCTGACGTATGGGTCAAGTTGTCGAAACTGACTTCAAATTTGGCGGTCCTTGTGAGCCGCACGCTCAACGCACTGCTTTCGGGTGGGTCATATTTGGCCCAGTTTCTGCAGCACAACCTTCAACGTTGCCAACTCTCGCATTAAGTACGCAGCTATGCGACGAGGACATACACTTGGAGGAACTGCTCCGAAGTTTTTGGAAGTTAGAGGAAGTGCCCTCCCTATAATATGATGGAGATGCCGAATGCGAGCGAATTTTTTGTAACACCCACTCTCGCACACCTGACGGACGCTACGTTGTATGCATACCATTTCGTCCTGATGCGCCGGCTTTGGGAGATTCTTATACTCATGCATTACGACAGTTTTACCTGCTTGAGAGGCGACTGGCAGCAAATAGTGAACTCCGGGAGAAATACATTGCTTTTATGCGCGAATATGCAGACCTAGGCCATATGGAGCGCGCATACTCATTGAACGATAATGAAACGGGCTTTTATATCCCGCATCATGCAGTTTTGGGGAAGTTTCGCGTTGTGTTCAATGCCTCGGCGAGAACTACAACCGGCGTCTCCCTGAACTAAGTTCAGCTGGTAGGAACGACAATACAAGATCCGCTACTTAACATAATATTTCGCTTTCGCCGCTTTCGCATCGCATTGTCTGCCGATGTTGAGAAGATGTTTCGACAGGTACTT
Source organism: Rhagoletis pomonella (assembly GCF_013731165.1). Classification (NCBI taxonomy): domain Eukaryota; kingdom Metazoa; phylum Arthropoda; class Insecta; order Diptera; family Tephritidae; genus Rhagoletis; species Rhagoletis pomonella. The sequence goes on along the minus strand of NW_023471437.1, from coordinate 2,861 downwards.
GTTAAACCCGAGCATAGAGATTTTCAGCGCATTATTTGGAGAGAGTCCCCAACCGATGACATCACTATATACCGCCTTACAACGGTGACTTATGGTATGGCTAGCAGTCCCTACAACGCGGTCCGCGCACTCAACCAATGCGCATACGACAACTACAAAGTGGTCGCTGATAGTCAACAATCGATAGCGGCACGCGATGCGATCTTGTCGTCTTTTTATGTCGACGATTTTCTTACCAGCTGTGACACTGAAGAAAATGCAACTGAACTTGCATTCAACGTGACTTCCATATTGTCTGAAGGCCACTTCCATTTGGGTAAATGGAATTCCAATAGTGGTGAAGTATTAGCACGCTTGATTGGCAACCGTTCTCCTAACGTAGAGATGACCATCGAATCACCAACAGCAACTGTACTTGGGCTTCGATGGGATGCAGCAGCAGATGAGCTATTTTCCAAGGTAGATCTGAAAGAGAGCTTAGGCTTCCTAACGAAGCGACGGGTACTAAGTGCCGTCGCAAAATTATTCGACCCTACCGGCATACTGGCACCAGTTGTTATTACTGGAAAAATATTCATACAAAGGTTGTGGGCGGCTGGCTTGTCGTGGGACGAACCACTGCCAGATGAACTTCAAACCACCTGGGTAGCCTTTTACAGCGAACTCGACGTAATAAACAAAATTCGGATTCCGCGATGGTTAGGTATGGCTGAAGGAAGAGCTACTACCCTGCTAGGATTTTGCGATGCCAGTACGCTCGCGTATGCAGCTGTAATATATATTAGAGCCACAGATGCGGAAGGTCATTCAGCTGTATCACTGCTTACGGCTCGTACCAAGGTGGCGCCCCTTAAAGGAGCAACGATCCCACGTCTGGAGCTTTGTGCCGCACATTTGCTCGCTGTTACCCTCGAAAACGTACGTATTTCCTTGAGATTAACAGATACTCCTTATTACCTCTGGTCTGATTCTCGGATTGTGTTGTGTTGGCTACGCAAGCCGCCCACTACTCTAAAGCCGTTTGTGTCGAACCGGGTGCATCAAATACATGAGTTAACCTAACCAAACTGTTGGCATTATGTAAGATCAGCTCAGAATCCGGCAGATTGCGCCAGTAGAGGTATTCGGGCATCGCAGCTGCTGGATCATCCACTGTGGTGGCAGGGCCCAGGATGGATTATGGATAAGCATACACCCAACTTCTCTGTGATTGAATTAAACGACGAGGAGCACAATATTCTGCAAAGCGAACAAAGAGTTTCCTCCTTCGTAGCGACAACAACCTATCAGCCAGCTCTCACTACTCGTCGACGTGATGGCCAGATGATTCCGTTGAGTGAGCGCTTCAGTTCACTTCTGCCACTCGTGCGTACGGCAGCACTTCTTCTACGTTGGCTTCCAACACGGCGGCATTTGCGTACATTGGTAGTCAGCCCAACAGAAATCGACAACGCTCTTAATATACTGATTCGAAATGAGCAACACGAGAACTTTACAGTTGATTTGGCCCAAATCCGAAAAGGAACTAGCGTATCTAGTTCCAGCAAGCTAAAGTCATTGAATCCATACATGGATGACACAGGCGTTCTGCGCGTCGGAGGCCGCATCAGTAAGGCTGATCTGCCAGAAGATAGGCCTCTTACCTAAACACGGTAGACTAGTCGAGCTGATAATCAGACATGCACATGAAACAACGCTTCATGGTGGACCGCAACTGGTCCTCCAAACTCTACGCTCGCGTTATTGGATATTGAATGGTAGACAAGCCGTTCGAAGTTACGGACAGAAGTGTGTTATCTGCCGCCGACACCGTGGCGTGACTCTTTCGCAGCAAATGGCATCATTACCAAGACAACGTATCAGTACTTCACGGGCGTTTGTGTCTTCAGGGGTCGACTATTGCGGTCCGTTTACGGTGCGCGTTGGCGCCAAACGGTCACGCACCAAGGTAAAGACATATTTAGCCATTTTTGTTTGCATGGCAACCAAGGCGGTGCATATTGAGGTTGTCGATGACCTCTCTTCGCAAGCTTTCCTGGATGCATTTACGAGATTCGTCAGCCGGCGAGGCCCTTGCCGCGATCTTTTTAGCGATAACGGAACTGCGTTTATCGGAGCGAACCGCCTCCTTCTAGAAGACTTGGCAGCATGGCACAGTGAAGGTACTCAACAATCCTTAGCTAATAAAGGGACCTGTTGGCACTTCATCGCCCCGGGCGCTCCTCACCAAGGTGGGCTATGGGAGGCCGCAGTGAAGTCTGCCAAATATCACTTAGTACGCCTCGTTGGGACACAGGTACTATGGTACAACCAGCTTCAAACTTTGGCAGCCCGCATCGAGGCGTGTTTAAATTCCCGGCCGATCACACCGTTATATGATGACCCCAACGACAAATTGGCTTTGACACCGGACGATTTCCTGATTGGTGCACCACTGATCGCCGTTCCTGAGGCTACGGTTACTGCAATTCCTTCCAACCGTATTAAGCAATGGCTTTGGGTGCGTCATGTACACCAAAAATTTTGGCATCGTTGGAGCGAGGAGTATTTATCTACATTGCAAACTCGCAACAAATGGCAGAAACCTACAAGAGATGTGCGGATAGGTGACGTTGTTCTCGTACGAAACGAAAATCTTCCTCCTACCCATTGGCGTTTAGGACGCATAACTGAGATTCATCCGGGCAGCGATGGATTAACGCGCAATGTTACGCTTCGGACGGCGAGCGGCACCATGACCCGGGCAGTACAAAAACTATGTCGGCTTCTTGATAGCGAACATTTCGAGTCCACGGCCTCGACCGGGCAGGATGTGCAGAATTCGACTGATCTGGCCACCACTTAAATGCTCGCGGTAAGAA
>NW_023471436.1:0-4471 GCF_013731165.1 Rhagoletis pomonella | reverse complement strand
TCAGTAGGATTCGAACCGACGATCCCACTGACTCAGCCAGTTGCCTACGCACCGTGCTAAGACGCCTTGTAAATTATCGTTTGCTTATTTCCACTATTTTCATTTTTGTTATGCCAACACAATCAAGCGCAGCTATTCCGCTGCAATTCACTTGATTTACTTTGACTTTTTACTTATGACTCAATCTCTTTAAAGAAGTTGGTTTGGTCCAATACCCAGCCGAGTGCTGTACAATGTTATTAATTTCTATCTAAAAATGATAAAATGCCAACTTTTAATTCCTTGTTATCATTGGCTATCTCCCTCAGTGTGTCAGCTTTGTCTTTCTCTAGCCTCATCCACTCTTTTTCATTTTCCTCACTCCTCTGAATATGTTGGCTTATCTCCGCTGACAACCCATCAAATTTTTCCAATACTTTCTTTTGTAAAGTGCCCATTGCTTTCTTTCTTTTAGGCTCAACCGCAGAAGCTGAGCTGCTAGGCATTGGTGATGATGGCGATGATAGCCGCGGTGCCGGTGTGGTTGGCAGAGGAGTGAGAGGTGATGACAGCGGCGGTGACGGTGTAGGCAGCGGTGTGGTCGGCACAGCAGGAAGAGGTGATGCCAGTGGTGAGGAAAATGTTGGGCTGAGTGATGACGGCAATACTGGGGTCAGTGGTGATGGCTGGGATGCTATATCGGCTTCTGTTTAAAAGAAAAAAAAAAAAAATAAGAATGAAATAAATAAAATCAGCATTAAATAAATACATATGTACATATGTGCTTGTATCGAAGTTAAAAAGGTAGGGTACGGTTTAGTTATTTGTACAACAATTTTGGGTTGATGTGCAAAACGCGTGACCCGAATAAAAAAAAACCGAGCTGTGTGCTGTCAAACGCAAAAAGTATCCTCGAATTATCTCTGCAAAAGGTGTTCAGCCCCTCTTCCTCGGCAACACAGAAAGGATAATGGTACTTAGTGAGGATTATAATCCTTTCGCAAAAAATCCCAATTTCCCCTATGTTTAAACAGCTCCCAAGGGGTCTGTGGGGGGATGGGTTACTTTTAGTAAAGCGCTTTCCATCCTCTTTCGTTTAGGGTGGCACCACCACAAAATCGTTTTACAAATAACTAAAAATTTCCCAAAAGATATTTTCATTATAAACAGTGAACATTTTTTAGTAGATCAAATTTCTATTAGCACTACTGAAACCAGTTAAGTGGGGAAACATTTTCATTCTCTACTTAAGTTTTTAGTGGAACATTTGTTTTGAAGCACCACCGTATGTCTGTGCTCGTGCAAAATCGAAGTGTACCTTCGCACTTAAACCTGCAACTAAACGAGCTGTTCTAGCATGTACACAGACGCATCACTCTGCTACAAAACAAATATCTCCACTAAACACATTACGGCTTTTTGTAAGGCACATTCCAAAAACGCATACATACCGCTGATGTTTTCAAGCGTCAGCTCGCAAAACATATTGGCCTTAAAACCACCGATTATCTGATGCACCCTTGCGTATAAAGGCCACGTTGAGGGTGATGCACCAGAAGGTCCCATAGCCAATTTCTCTTTTCTATTAACGAATTAAATTTTTAGTGGTTTTGAATATTATTCCTTTATTTCTTCTTACCTGTAGCGTTGCGTGAAGTTCGCCAACTTCACCTGCACATCCCGGGCGCTGTAGTTGTGGCCACACTTTGCCAGCTCGTTCGCCATCTCCGCGTAGATGTGGCCATTCTTCCGTGCCCCGCGGAGATCAGCAACGCGCTCTTGCCACAAATCAAGAATGGCCACTTCGCCATCCTCTGCCCAAGTCAGTCTCCTCTTTCTTGGTTTTGGAGGTAATCGAACTGAAATACATACATATGTGTTTTTAATAAACATTACACAAAACCATTTGTGTTTATTTACTCACCATTCACACTGTTCTGCATCCTGCAGTTAAAATTAAATTTTTTTGGTTTTTGATGTCTTTGGTTCCAAAAAGAAAATAATAAATTTATGTCAAACAGCTGATTGTCATTTAACACTGAACACACCAAAACTAAGAAAACGAACTTACCTAACAGAGTTGCATTGGAGTTTTTACTCGATTAATGTTGAGTATGAACAAAGCATAATACATGTTACAAACAGCTGATACCAAGTATACACACTTTCTTATACTCTTTAGCACTTAAGTTTTAGTACTAAGCATTATCATGTAACTTGAACTAAATAAAAGCTCTCTTGCTTCTCAACCATCAACGCGTATACATCTCATCTGGCGACGAGGGTAAAAGTAAATTTTTTATTTTAACAAAAGTAATTAAGTAGCTAGATCCATGACGCAAGAGGAATCAAGTAAAATACTTGAAACATCGACAATGACCAAAATTGTCCACACTGCAAGCATTCCAGAATTTTCGGCAAGTGATAATTGGCAGCTGTGGTATGAGAGGTTAGAACTGCATTTCATCGAGATCGAATGCACGAAAGAAAGTGGAAAAATTTCGACACTTTTAAAAAGTGTTAGCAGCGAGGTATATGGTATCATCCATAGCATATGCAGCCCGGATTTGCCGAGTAAAAAAAGCTACAACCAATTGTGCGAAATTTTGGAACGCCACTTCACACCACCGGTAATTTTGTTCCGTGAAAGAAAAAATTTCTATTCGGCCAAAAGGTCGGAAAACGAGACGGTGGCAGATTGGTATGCGCATGTTAAAAAACTATCATTGCATTGCAAATTTGGTGAAACTCTGGAAAAGATAATTCTGGATAAGTTTATTGTTGAATTACCGGAGAAAATTTTTGAAAAACTATGTGAAGAGGACGAAGATTTGTCTCTAGCGAAGGCGTTTAAAAAGGCACTCGTAATGGAGTCAAAGTTCTCCGCGCAAGCTAATCCAAGCGAGGAGGTAAATTATGTAAAATCACGTAGGGACAGTCGCGGTGGCAAAAACAACAACAGTAGCACCAGCAATACCGGTAGCAAGGGCAACAACAGTGGCATCAGCAATAGCGGTAGCAACGGAGATAAAAAGAAACCGTGCGCACATTGTGGGTGGAAGAATCATTCGTCTAATGTCTGCAAATATCGCCGTAGCATTTGTCACGCTTGCAATAAGCAAGGTCATTTAGCAAGCGTTTGTCGTAATAAAAATAAAAATATTCAATTTATCAGTGTAAAAGAAGAAAATAATGATATTTTCGATTCGGTATTTAGCATTTCCCCAAGGGAGCGAGGCAAAGAGTCTGATCAATACGAGCTCTCAGTAGAAGTTAATGGTATTCAGCTGAAGGTAATGTGCGATACTGGAGCACCGTGTTCGTTGATGTCAACGGGAGTGTTTGATGCTAATTTTGAGCGCAAGTTGCTGAAAAGGTGCTTATCTTCATACACCGGGTATGGGGGGCGAACGTGTAGATGTGATTGGTGAGTTTGAAGTTAGAGTGAAATATCAGGAAAAAGAAGTTGTAGGCAAATTTATTGTTACCAACACGAGCCGACCAACCTTGTTCGGAAGAGATTTTTTGCGCAAGTTAGGTTTCGAGCTATCAAATCAAAAATCAGCATGCAATAAAATAAACTATTTAAGCTCACACCAAGAAATAATCGAAAATATAAAGAACGAGTTTTCTGAAGTATTTAAGCCGGGTATGGGAAAATATAATTTATCCACTGTAAAACTACATGTACAAGAAGGGTCAACCCCAATTTTTTGCAAGCCACGACCGGTTCCTTTGGCGTGGCGTGAAGGCATTGAAAGACAATTAGAAGAATTAGTTCAGAGTGGTATTTGGATTCCAGTAGAAAACGCTGATTGGGGAACGCCTTTAGTTCCGATCCTAAAACCCAGTGGGCAAATACGAATTTTTGGGGATTATAAGACGACTGTGAATCGCTTTTTGTTAGATTTTAAATATCCACTTCCACGTATAGACCAGATTTTTGCGTCGATACAGGGGGGTAAACTTTTTACAAAGCTGGATATGTCAAACGTGTACGTGGAGTACACATAAAGGCATATTTAAGGTGACTCGCCTGCCATTCGGAATAAAGACGGCAGCTGCAATCTTCCAAAACACTCTTGAAAACTTACTGAGTGGAATACCGAATGTTTTTTGTTATCTGGATGATATCACTATATCAGGGGTCAACTTTTCCCAGCACTTGTCGATACTCAAACGCGTATTATCGAAGCTGCAAGCAGCTGGTTTGAGACTGAATAGCGGAAAATGCGAATTTTTCAAAGAAAAAATTTCCTATTTAGGGTTCGATATCGACGCGAATGGTTTGAGCAAAAACAAGGATCGTATTAAGAGCGTCATTGATGCACCAAAACCACAAGATATTTCCCAGTTGAGGGCCTTTATTGGTCTAGTGAATTATCATTCAAAATTCATTCCCAATTTTGCACAAAAGATGCTTCCGTTGTATAAATTGTTGCAGAAAAAACACGAAGTTCATTTGGAACAGAGCATGTCAAGAGGCATACAA
>NW_023471435.1:0-4471 GCF_013731165.1 Rhagoletis pomonella | reverse complement strand
TGTAAACCCTTGCTACTGTTGAGTGGCTCATGGCTCTAATCCTGCTCGAATCCACGTCTAATCTTTAGTATTTACTTTAGCAATCTTTACTGCTTACTTTAGTAGGGGTTGAAAAAGGATGGGACAAGGATTAGAAACAATAGCCACTTAATAGTAGAAAACTTTTTATTTATTGAAATTTGAATTGTGTCGTTATTGCAGAGGATCATCGATATGTATGTAGATTCAAAACTTTACAGCCATTTTTCGTGAGTTTTTGGTTTCTTGAGTTATAAATGAGCGTTATGGGCATTTTCACGATATTCATATTGGATATCGAAGAAAATTTTTGAACGTTCGCCCCAACCTTTTTTGGATAATTTTCTTAATATAAATATATACCGAAGTTTTTGCCGAAGCCTAATTTTCTTGCAATCTAAATTTTTATTTTTTTTTAACATGTATACCGATGTGGTGTAATGGTTAGCAGTGCGCGCTACCACTCCTAAGGGTCTGGGTTCAAGCCCTGGTCAAAGCAACATCGAATAAAAAATAGAAATAATGTTTTTTCTTAACAGCGGTCGCCCTTCGGCAGGCAATGGGAAGCCTCCGAGTGCCATGAAAGAGCTTCTGATAAAATCCATTTGGCGTTCGGTAGCGGCGTAAAACTCTAAATTCCTCCATTTGTGTCACAAAATCAAGATGCACAACACAAACTGAAGGAGAAGCTCGTCCAAGCACTTAAGAGTAAGAGTAAGTACCAAAATATTATTATTTTATTATTTAAGTTCATTTAAAAAAAATATGTATATTTGCTACATAGCAATGACTTTGGGCCGAGACTGAACTGTGACTACAATTATTTTAAGAAAATTTGAGTTTTTTTGTTTATACATACATAAGAGGTAAATACGTTTCTATGTATTTTGTCTTTTATGTACCCTTAAAAAGGCAGGCGTACTCTTTGAAAAAATGGATTTACTTAATTTTAAAGTAGCCGGCCAAATGTTAGATCAAAACCGAACGTTCGGTTTAAAATTTAATTGAGATTTGTTCATTTATGTAACTTCTGGTATGATATAAATTTTTATCATTAAGAAAATACCGTGGTGCAGTTTAATATGTTTAGAACTTAGTTAGAAGTTACAAAAAAAAAAAAAAAAAAAAATTGCGAAAGAACAAGTCGATATTTTTTTATTTTTTATTGTAGAAATTACTTAATAATTCTTCACAAGGTTTCTTGTTAAATTTGAGGTCGCAATAAAAGTTTACTGGATCGGGCTACATGTCAGCGTATTAAATAAATGACAAATAAGAATTAGTAAGAAAGTGTAGATTTTATTATGGCAATGTTATTATAACGTTATTGTTATTTTCATTTACTTATTCCATTTATTTTGTATTCGTTTGACAGTTATCTGGTCATGAAGATTTTATCAGTTAAGTGACAAGCTCTCCAAATGCAAAGTTTCATAAATTAGGTTACAGAAAGCAGAAGGAAAAAATTAAGGCTTTCAAAAAGTCTTCAATCGAAATTTTTCATTTTGAAACAAGGTTCTCAGACAGCTTTTAGTGATGCATTAATAAATTTATTTTTTTAAGATCTACCAATTTTATTTAACACTTTCATTAGTTATCCACTTTTAAAACACATTCTCCAATTTAATTGTTTCCACACATAAATACTTCAGATATTTCTAGTAAATCTTGTATATACAAAGCGCGGGGCGTTACGATTGTAGCATTCCGCGCAGCGTTTCACAAACTAACCGCACAACATTGGCACAATTCGCGATCTGATCGAAGCGTAAAGTCTACGCTGCGTTTCAATGCGATGGGCCGAGATTTGGCTCGCACTTAGTGAATGAACAATAGCCACTGGCTATACTAGCACTAAACAAGCTAATAGACAAACAGTGCAACAGTCAACTTGCGGCAGCGTCGAAGGTTCGCATTTGACTACATTGACGACGATCGCTTTGGCTGTGGTCTCATCGCAGCGGAGAGCTTATAGCTTTCATCGGTACTTGGCTGCTGATGGCTTGACTGCATGCTTGTTGTTGTTATTGTTCCTTATGTGCATAGCTTCTTGCGGCGCTCCCACAGCCCAATTTGTTGGCCAGTTCATCTTTGCATTCCTCATTCGGCTACATATGAAGCGAGCGTTATGGGTGTCTGCGCTACGAGAAGGTTCGCCTCATCATTGGGCAGGTTATGCATGTGCTATTCGTCGAATGTGCAAATGTATGTGAGTAGATACATTAGGGTGGTCCAAAAATACATAGGAAAATCAGCTTTTTAAATGTTTGCTGCTCGCACCCCCAGATCTGAAGAATATCAAAAATAAGGAGACACGTATTTTTTTAATTTAATTTAATTAATATCTCGCATGAACAGCTCAATGTTTATTAATTTTTTTTCATTCTACGCCATGATTTCTGTGGGCATGTGGTGAAAAATTGTGAAAAATAGGGTTGCCAGATATTTTAAAATTTAAACTTAGTTAAAGGCTCCATAAAAAGTAAAAGCATTTGAAAAGATTTAGAAAAATATTTTTGTAGGGGGTTGTCACCTTTCTTAAAAATAAAACAACGGTTATTAAAAATTTAAGCTTATATAATGCACCCCCAGCAAAAGTTAAAAAAAACATACTTAAGTTCACATATATTTTTGGATATAGTTTATCAATAATAAATGTTAAATCATGCAGTTAAGTAAAATATGAGTTTTGAACAAAAGGTGTTGAAATAAAGCTTTAAAGTTGAAACCTATCTAAAAAATAAGATGAGAGAGATGTATCGTCGCTACTATTTCAAATTATCAAATGTGCAAAAATGCTTATTGCATCCCTTCACTTAACTTACGTAATTACATCATCTTAGTTAACAGATTGTGGTATTAGATAAGCTTAAACTTTTAATAATCATTGTTCAATTTTTTTAAAGGTGGCAGCACCGTTTAAAAAATATTTTTAAATATCTTCAAAACGCTTTTAGCTTTCATGAAGAAACTTAAACATTTTATTGACATAAACTTAAACTTTAAAATATCAGGAAACCCTATTTTTCAAAATTTTTTACCACAAACCTACAGAAAACATCGAATAAAATGCAAAAAAGAATTAAACACAAGATGAGGTTATGAAAACATAAAATAACAAATTTTTGTGTATAACTACGGTGACCATATTTATGAGAGCCGAATACGGGACAAAAATAATTTTGCAAATTCTTTCCACCACAGCTTACAGATCTGAAAGCCTCCTTCAATGAACCTAGATGTATTAGCTCTGAAACAGTATCCTTTTAGTAAAATCAAAAATTTGTAGGATAATCGAGTTTTTTACCCCGAAAAATTTGTTTAAAAAATTCGTTAGATTTTAGTATAATAAAGCGCAATATTAAGTCGCTAAGGCTTGCCATTAGTTTTTGGCAAATTTTGTTTTTGTTGACAGTGTTGCGTATTTTTTCGTACAGAGTAAGTGAAATATTGCAGAATTAATTTTTATAGTTTTTTGGCACAAAGTTGGTAATTTGATATTATATGATTTTTGTTAGGAAAAGAGCTTTACTTTCATAAATAATAAATTTTAAATATACTAAGGAAAATATCCAAAACTTACTAAAATGTCGAGTGCTAATTTTTATTTTAGTCACTGTATGTTATCCTCGATTCGAATCACAGGCATTCAGATTAGAAAATAATAACTGTTTATGGAGAAAATTACGATCACATACCAACCTCACTTAAAACTCGTTCATAGACATGGCATTTTAATGAGCTCTTAAGTGGGCGAAATACCAAATACGGGACATTAAAAGAAATACAGAACATTTAGCGTCCCGTATAAAATAAATAAATTAACAGGACAATGGGTAAAAAAAGAGGACTGTCCCGTATAATACAGGACGGATGGTCACCGTATGTATAACAGATAGGATTATCGGTTATTAAAGCACACAATGTAGTGTTTTTTTTTTGAAGACTCCTGAAGGGAAATAGTCTTACTCGATCAAAAAATATTTATTTTTAACGATTTTATAGCAATTTTACGAAAAAAATATGCGCATGGAAAACTTCAAGCCACGGCGGCACGGGTAAGTAATAATCGATTTAAAAATAAAAAAAGACGCGTCTCCTGAAGAAAACAAATTTTGGACCACCCCAATGTACATACGTACCACTTATATAAATGTGTCTGCATCTTTTTTTATTTTTGCTCATCTACTTTGTAGCCTGATCGCTTACCTGTTTACTTGTGGACTTTTGTTGGCACTTTTATTGCGTTACATCTAAGTAAGTATGCATGTATGTATGTATATAAAATATTTATGCTGTTATTTGGCCTTCCTCTCTGGGTTTGTCACTCTCATGCGCTACTGATGATGATCATCATTCGCTGTGCTCATCGGACGCCAAAGCTCTCATCTCAATCAGTTTTCATCGGTAGCATGGTTTTCTTGTTTTTTGCTGTCTCTCGCTTCTTTTTTTT
>NW_023471434.1:0-4471 GCF_013731165.1 Rhagoletis pomonella | reverse complement strand
TTTTTTTTTAAATTCTATTTATAGTTTTATGAAGCGATATGCGATACATTACTCTCTTATAACATCGCTGTGGAGAAATTTTGCATCTTTTCGTGCGTAGGTTACTTCCATTAGGCCTTCCATTACGTTCTGCATTCCCAGACATTACCTTTCCCCATTTTTCTTATAATTTTAATAGATAATTGCTATTTATTTCTAATATTCAGATATCCAACTTGTAGCCAGTGGCAGTGGCATGTGAGGCTCACTAAAATGTGCTCATCATGTTGGAACAGCTCCGGGTAATGGACCATTAATGTTAATTATTTTTGAGGAGCTCCGGGTAATGGTCGCTCAAACTTGGGTGTGCTTAATGAACTGTCTGGGCGGATGCACTGGCTGGCATTGGTGTCTCTATAACTATACAAACCTTGTTTTTTTTTTGGAATAAATACTTGAATATATTTGGAAATTTATAATTTTTCTTGATAAATTCATAAAATTACACAAAATTCACGTTTTTCATAAAAATATAATCTTACAATGGATATTTTTTACATTTTAAACTTATATGTAAGAAAACTGCATTCCGTGCTTTAATTACGATTTGAGTTTTTCAGTTTATGGAAATAAAAGTGTTAATTATGTATTTAACTATTGATATTAATCTAAATTAAGCACTGTTATTATACTTAACCTACAATTTGTTCATAAATACTCTACTCTCTGTGTCGTTTATATTCGGCTATGACAAGATTCACTAATTTTCTAATAAGCTCCTTTTCAATAAATATCTACATATGAAAAGTGTAGGTATGCCTGTGATGACCTCTTGCGCCTCAGATGAACAAGTGATCATAGCCACAAAGAGGAAGGCAGGTATCCAAAGAGAGAAGTAAAGATTGCCCTTATTACTTGCTATATATACTCCAGGTACTGACCCAGCGACAGTTTTGGAGCCATCAGTAAATGCTCTACAATGTGTAAGCCCGGATTCAGTATTGTGCTGAAGCTAGCACTCAGCCTCAGCAAACTCAACATTGTAGTATCTCTTCAGTAAAAGCAACGGTGGCGTTCCACCTGTGCCATTGAATAAACGTCCAAGTTTAAATCTCTGCCTCCAGCAATTTCCGCCTCACGCCACATTGCAGGTGACATAGTCATCTACTATGTTGTTGGTTGGCATGAGATCACTCTTTGCTCTAGATTGCAAGCTGCGGTAAGTTTAACGGAAGACTGGTGTGCTGCAAATGGATTGTTACTAAACCCTCTGAAGTCCGACCATTCCCGCATTCACCAAAAGAAGGAAAGTCAACTTGACTAGATCCACCTTGGAAGGGACAGAAATTGAGTTCTCAGAAGGACAAAGTTTCTAGGGATAACTCTGGGCAAAAGGCTCAATTGGAACTCACATCTTTCGAATGTTACCAACAAGGCTACAAGGGCGTTTTATGCCCGGCAGAGACTTCATGGTAAAACTTGAGGAATATCACCAAAACCAACGTATTGGTCTTTCAATACGGACGTAAAACCTCTGGTTACATATGCGGCACCGTCCTGCAGGCGAAAAGCTACGCAAGAAAGTTCGGATGCCACTTTGAGAAAGCTGCACTGCTTGGTCTGCGTGGCTATCACTCAAAGGAGATACATATACGCACTTGTCCAATGGTTGCCTTTGCTGTCATTACTATCAGCATGAAGAAGGGGTTCTTTGGGGGTGAGCACCTCTGTGAGGCTCATTGAAATGCTGTCTATCTGATGGCACACTGCAAGTAAGGCTACCATTTGAATAAAATTGGGCTTTCTGTAGATACGGACTGCAGGTTTTGTGCGCTGGCGGACGAAATAACAGAGCAAATTCTATGTGACTGCCCACGTGGTATGAATCGCTATAGAATGATATACCTTGGGGAACGATTTTTTTTTTATCCATTTAAAATTTGAAAATTGGCAAAGTCCAATGGGTTAATATCTAAAATAGCTTAAGGTTGATGTGGTTCTTCTAGATCCTTCCCAGTTACAGCGTCACAATAATAATAATACTTACACACTATCAGTCTTTAAACGCTACTTCCCCATGCAACTCACATGGCCGTCGCACTGCTCACAGTGCTAGTCACGTGTGATTGATATTATTTGATTGATTGATCGCCGCTAGATGTCTGACACATCGATTGCGCAGCTGTGCACATATTTTTTTTTAACGGATTGGGTTACTTGGTCATTGACTGACTTAATTGATTGTCAACTATGTGGCTAATGTGCCACGAGGTGTGGCAAATAGTGATTTGAAATGTGCAGTAAATGGAAATCGATATGTATGTATGTATGTGCAACCATATATCATTCAAACGCATATAAATAAAATTACTAGGCTGAAATTGCTTGCAGCGCATAACCAAAAACAAACCTACTGCGACACAAAAAGCCTGCACGATTGCACGCCGAGGACAGTCACTCGCAATAGAGCAATCAATTAGCGACGAAAAGCAAACAGACGGTTTTTGTGCGATCGACGCAATCGTGGAAAATTGCATACAATTGCAGCATTAAGCGCTAATTAAGGTAGGAAGAAATGCCCGAAGCAAAGAAGTGTCGAAAAAACAGCGAAAAAATTGAAGAAATAAAAAGAAAAAAATTCTCAAAAGTTCCTACGGTTTCAGCCAGCGCGGCAAGCGCGAACAATAACAGCAGAGAAAATCACAAAAAATGGTTAGCCGCAACTTTTTGGGCTTCAAACTGCAGGTTGCATATAAATTTCGGCCACTAATTGGCCATAATATTATGTTGTCAGTGCATTTGTCGAGATAACTCGACATGACAGCACGCTGCATGGTGCGCAATCGGCCGCGAAACGTGGAGGCGCGGCAGTGGGCTGGAGTGCGTGGTTAACCCTATCGCAGCAACTAAATTGGCGTGGCCCAAAAACAAAGATAATGCGCGAAAAACAACACACACACACACGCACACGAAAAAGCAACAAAAACAACAAGAAAGAAAAATAAAACGAAGCAAACATTTCAAAGCCAAAAGCACAAAAATTTAGCAAATGACTCGGAGAAATCAGCGCAGCAGGCAGTTAAAAAGAATTTTTTCATTGGAACTTAATCAACAGCAACATCAGTGTAGTCACAACAACAGCGAAAGTTAGAGTGCAGCCACACAGCCGAAAGCAGCAGCAGCAGTGCAAAAGTGTCCAAAGCAATTGCCAAAAATGCATGTAAAGATGCCATAAAAAGAAGTGAAACAAAATGAATATTAAACAAGTAAGAGCAGCGCTGTCTTCGGCTATGCCGAAGGCTTCATACCTTTCATGAACATCTGCAAATTTTACTTTGACAGATTACTGCTTTTGAATACATGTGCATACATTGATAGAGGAGTTACATACTTATATAAAAAATCGCATCTAAAAAATCAGAGGTATGGAAGATACACTTTATATGGCACCAATCTAAGTGATTTTCACTGCTATGTGATCGGTATGTAAACCGGTAACACAATTTATTGGGTTTAGTTTCCTACATAAAGGAGATATATGGCAAAAACTGGTATCTGAACAATCAGTGCTATAGGAGATAAAGCTTATACAGCATAGATTTTGATGATTTTCTCAGTAGACTTTGTATTATTATTTATAAAATATCTTACGAAATTTATCGGTTTTAGCTGTTCAAATAAAGTTTTACAGTAAAATCCCATATCTGAACAATCAGATGTATGGAAGATATATGTTGTAGTCATCCGATCCTTGTTATTTTCACTGTAAGTATTCTGTTAACAATGAGTGAAAATGGTGCGAAATTTCATGTTCCTAGCTGCATAAATGGAGGAGTTATGATAAAAGACCTCATATCTGAACAATCAGTTGTATGGGGTCTGCAGGTTATAGTGACCCGATCTTTGTTATTTTCGCTGTAAGTCTTCTGTTGATAATGAGTGAAAACAGCGCGAAATTTCATGGTCCTAGCTACATAAATGGATGAATTATAACGAAAAATCTCATATCTGAACAATCAGTTGTATGGGAGCTATAGGTTATAGTTACCCGATCTTTTTAATTTTCACTGTAAGTTTTCTGTTGATATTTATTGAAAATAGTGCGGAATTTCATGTTCCTAGCTATATAAATGGAGGAGTTATAACGAAAAATTTTATATCTGAACAATCAGTTGTATGGGAGCTATAGGTTATAGTGACCCGATCTTTGTAATTTTCACTGTAAGTATTCTGTTGATAATGGGTGCAAGTACTGCAAAATTTCATGTTCGTAGCTGCATAAATGGAGAAGTTATAACGAAAAATCTCATATCTGAACAATCTGTTGTATGGGAGCTATATGTTATAGTGGTCCGATTCTGCCGGTTCCGACAAATGATTAATACATTATAAAAATACACCCACCTACCAAATTTGATACGGATATCTCGAAAACTGAGAGACTAGATTGCATACAAACAGACAGACAGACGGACAGACGGACAGACGGACA
>NW_023471433.1:0-4471 GCF_013731165.1 Rhagoletis pomonella | reverse complement strand
TGTCAATGCGACTGACATATTTATATATTTATTGCAACCATATGTTGGCGATCCTGCCAGGCTCATAAAATAAATAAAAATTATTGGCTTTAAAAGGCGATACCGCCAGCCGAAAAATAATTAAAAATTCTTATAAAATAATTTATTCGACTCTACAAGGCGATATCGCCAGCCGTAGTTAAATAAAATAATTTATGTGGCTCATAGCGGCACCGCTAGCCGAAAAAAAAAATAATAAAATCCAAATTTATGAGGATTGAAACCCAAAAATAGAAGACATCGACGACGCGCGACGGCGAAGTGGAATATGGAAACACACTAAGGATATCAACCCAAGGATTGAACCCCAAAAATAGAAGACATCGACGACGCGCGACGACGAAGTGGAATATTGGTAATATGACTGGCAGCAAATATTAGTAATTTGGTAATATGACTGGCAGCAAATATTGATAATTTCGTGATATGACTGGCGGCAAATATTGGAAATTTGGAGACAAAACGGCAGCGTAAGGTAGAAAAAAAAAAAAATTTTTTGAAATGATTAATAAATAAAAAGAATATAAACCTCTTAGAAAACTCTGGCACGCCTTATGGCCGCCATCTAAATAGCAGTAATTTGCTTAGGGGTAAAGGTTAAAAATTAATTATTGAAATTTTTTTTTCTCTCTTCTCTCTCTGTACAATAAAAATAATGCAAAGGATTTCGACCGAAGAGGAGTCTGATAAAAAATATCATAAAGAAATCAATAGACTTTTTCAAAAGTGTGTAGACACACTTATTGAAGGTACAAAACAGATCCTCGAGAGTCGCAAATCCGAAAAAATCGGACCTAAACCGATTAATATTGAAGAGTATAGGAAAAGAAACAAACTAAATAAAACAGAAGATATCCCAGAAATTCCTGCCCCACAAATTGTACATAGAAGAAAAAGGGCAGGAAGAAAAGTAAAAAGCCGAGTAGAATTAGCAAAGTTATATCAACAACTTAACTTTGCTAATAGCTCAGATAAAAGATTAAAATTACAAGAGGAAATTAAAAATGTTAAAACACAAATAAAGAATAAAAATTTTTTAAACAATAAATTTTTAAAGTAAATTTGAACGCTTATGTTAAAATTCATATACTTTTAATAACCTTTTTCTCATGGATAGTGCATTGCCCGATGATCTTGACTACGATGCAATAAACAAAATTGTAGATGATCTAGAGTGTGAAAACTCAGAAACTCGTAGATCAAGATCACGAATTAGGGGAAGTAATAGATCCCATTTAAATCACTTAAAACAATTTTGGTTACGTATAGGTATGGGTAGGGAACCCACTATGGAAGACTTAGTATATCCTTCCACATTGGCAGAAGAAGTAAATAGATTAATAAGGAAAACATTCCCTGAAGAATATTAAAATTTGTACATTAAATGACGAGTTTATGAATAAATAAAAATAAAATATTAAAATCGAAATTTTATTTTCTTTCAAACATGACTTGGTGGAAAATTGCACTAAACGGAATATTAATAGGAATAACAGGTTATGAGGTAGGAAAAGAAACCTCAGGTGAAAAAACCTATGAAACTAAAGTAGTCAAATATGAACCACATTCTATTGTAGAAAACGCGGAAGAAGTTTCCGATAAGTGGTTGACTGCTTTTGCATGTGTAGCTACATGTTTAATTGTTGCAATTGCAATTTTGATAAAAAATTATATTAAAAATAAATTGAGACAATTAAACAATGTGCAACAACGCGTGTAACTTTCCCAATAGAAATGAATCAGTGGAAAGACATCCATGACACATTATTGGAAGAAAAAATTAAAGCTAATAAATCATATAAGTGCATAAACAAAAGTGCTCCAATATCACCAGAAACCATAACAAAGCATCTGAATATAATTTTAGAAGCTCTAAATGGCATAAGGCAGGTGATCGAATCCGTAAATAACATACTCACCGAAGAACATCAAAGAGAAGCTTACCAATTTTTCTCCGCCGTACGAGATAAACTTGTATCTTCTCTAGCTAGACACAATCTAGAATTTGATGTACCAAATACAACAAAAGAAGAAATTCAAATAGATTTTGTACTACTTCTGTCTGAACGTGTTCCTAGCCGAACCAACTCACCTTCATTAACTCAAGCCACACCGGTGGAAGAACTTAAAATAGAAATACCGATAATACACGTCACAATGCCACAAACCGTAGTAGAATTTATCAAAACTGCTTCGTCAGTACTACCAGAGTTTGATGGTAAACCAGAAAATCTGCATAGCTTCCTAGATGCACTTGATATACTCGAGCAAATCAAGGATACACACGAGGCATTGGCCATTACCATGATAAAAACAAAGCTGAAAGGTACAGCAAGAAATTTTATCAGTAATGAGACCACAATCGCCCAAATAAGAACCAAATTACATACCGCAATAAAGGGAGAATCAGTGGAGGTTTTGACCGCTAAACTACTGAACATCCAACAGCGTAGCAAAACGGCTAACCAATACACAGCAGAGATTGAAAAAATCACAAGGTCGTTAGAAGGAGTATATAGCTGGTAAAGAAAATCATATCGCGGATGCATTATCCCGCATAACCATTACAAATTTAAAAGATATGTCAGTGGAAGCAAACAAAATATTTAAAATAACAACAAGATCAGCAGCTAAAAAGACCAATAATAAAACTGAAGTCAAAGAAAGTCACAAAGAGAACCCCAAAATTTACGAAGCGCTAAATAAATTTGAAGTAAAAAGACATGTCGAGCTCGTTTTCAATCCTCCGAAATTATATTTCAAAAAAGGAAAGAAAATTTGTAGCAATTTTGATACAAGCAACCTAATTGTTGAGGATAAGATTGACTTAGGACAATTCTTTACCAGGCTCGAAAGAGAAGCCGGCAATTTAGGACTTGTACAAGTACAGTTGTCCTTAGGGGACAAATTGTTTAAAAAGAATTATACTGCAGTAGGCAAATTTATGGAAATGGGAAATAAAGTTCTCAAAAAGTTAACAATCGCTCTAACCCCAGAGGTTATATGTGTGACAAATCCCGGGAAAATTAAAGAAATTCTGCACAAATATCATGACGATCCTATTAGTGGTGGCCACCCAGGAATAAATCGTATGACAGATAAAATCAAGCAGAAATATAGCTGGCTGAATATGAAAAATGACATACGAAAATATGTAAAGAACTGCATCCACTGCAAGAAAAATAAAATTAATAAACATATCAAAGAACCAATGACAATAACAGAAACACCTCCGAAGGCTTTTGATATTGTACAAATCGACACAGTCGGCCCATTGCCAAAGTCGATAAATGGAAACGAATATACAGTTACCATTATATGCGATCTAACCAAATATTTGGTAGCGATTCCAGTTCCAAGCAAACATGCAACAACTGTCGCTAAAGCCATATTCGAGCATTTCATCCTGATTTATGGCCAAATGAAAACAATTTTAACAGACATGGGCACAGAATACAAAAATAGCCTGTTCAAAGAACTGTGTAAATTGTTAAAAATTGAGCATAAAACTTCTACACCGTACCATCACCAGACTTTGGGTACTGTAGAACGCAGTCACCGGACATTCAACGAATATATGCGTGCATACATATCCAGTGACAAAGACGATTGGGATGAATACCTCAGGTATTTCGCTTATTGTTACAATACAACGCCATCAACAACACATAATTATTGTCCTTTCGAACTAATATTCGCAAAACAACCACCAAATTATGAATTTTTGGAAGAAAATGAAATTAGCCCGGTATACAACCATGAGGCGTATGACAAAGAAGTAAAATACAAACTTCAAATAGCACAGCAAAGAGCAAGCAAATTAATTCAAGAAGCTAAAGAAAAGCAAAAATCCAATTATGACAAAAATAGCTATAGTAAGGAAATTAAAATAGGAGATTTAGTATTAGTTAAAGAAGAGGCCTCCCATAAGTTAGAGAATAGATATACAGGACACTATAAAGTTAAAACCATTGATAAAAATAACAACTATACTTTAATTCCACATAGCATAGGAGATAGCAATAAAAACAAAAAGGAAATCGTAATTCATAAAAATAGGCTTAAACCAATTTAAAACCTTTAAAAATAAGCATGCCACTTTATCCATAATAATAATTTAGAAAAAAAAATAATAATACACATAAGCATTCCAATTTACTCAACCTTATATACGGCACAAGCCAAAAGAAAACAAAATCAAATATCACATAAAATATACAAACAAACAAAAGGAAAACACGTAACAAAACAATGGTAACAAGATCCTAAAACGATTAAAATTTTGTCAACCCAAACAAACATCAAGCGGTTCACTGAATCAGTAAAATAGATATATATAGTTGACTACAAATATATATATATCTACTTTTTTTTAAGAGGGAAGGTGTAGCATAAGCACATCGCCCTTTTTACTTTAATTGTCATGTGCACA
>NW_023471432.1:0-4472 GCF_013731165.1 Rhagoletis pomonella | reverse complement strand
ATCGGTTGACGTGGTCCAAAGTTATGCGGTAACATACATAAAAAAAAAATATTCCGACGAACTGATAACCTCCTCCTTTTTTGAAAGTCGGTTAAAAAAAAGTTACATAAAACAAAGTAACCAAGGCAATCCTATTGCTTCCACCATTTTTTTTTTTTAGAATAGATTATTCTTCAGAATGAGGCTAAAATTAAGTTTATACGATGTCATGAAGTAAAAATAAAAACCCGATTTTTGAGGAACAATAATGTACCCATTCAAGTGAAGCGGGATGTACATACTATGTATGCGCATACATACATACATATGTATTAAGAAGTGATTTAAGCACTCTCGCTTAATTACGAAAATGCATTAAGATTAACCGTTTAAATTACAAATTGCAGTTAACATAAAACATACTACTTATCTACGAATGTAAGTATGTGTGTATGCAGTCTTACGTTTTTTTTTTCTTTTTAGTTTAGCGGTTTTTGACTTCGCCTTTTTGATGGGTCAAAGGGTTCGTTTTAATTGAAATGAAAAACAGCTGATCTGTAGTTATATATGTACATACATATATATGTACTTACACATCTCTAAATATATATATATTTATATGCATGTACATGCGCGTATGTGTACATAATTGAATTTAAACGAATAATTAGCTACTAAATTATTCGAAATACTACACACATACATATGTGCGATAATTCAAGTCAAATTCAAATGACTGACCTATGGGCGTGGAACTCTTTACGCGGAAGAAAGAATTTAAAGTATAAATACAAAAAAAAAAAACAAAAAAAAAACTTACATTGTTGAGTAATTTTTTGCACCTTAAAATCACTATAAGGTTTTAATTATTTCATTAGGGGTATTCCATTCGAACTGAAATACGTATCTTAAAATAAAAAAATAAAAAATCCGGCATAGCTTTTGAGATCCGATTTGGAATTTGCCTTCAAAATTATTACCACATTTGGCCTTAGTCTTCGAGTTGTTTTGGATTAAAAGCGTCAAAAACGCATTTTTGTGATTTCTATAACTTTGAAGCTTAGATATTGCAATTGTCATCATACCATATAACAAGTAATTTTTAAGCAAAGAACTAAACCGCCTTCAATTCTCGTATAAAAATTTAATACCACTATTAATGGGACCATCATTGAGGCACCACCATTCCGATAGAAAAAGAATTGTCGAAATCGGTTGAAAAGTTATGCGGTAACATACATAACAAAAAATAAACATTCCGACGAATTGATAACCTTCTCCTTTTTTTAAGTCAGTTAAAAATACACTTATAGCCGGTTTCACCAGCAATTTAAATGAATTACTATTTGTAATTTCTGTAGCTTTTCATTTAATATTCTAAAAGTTAAAAGCATTTTTCATTTAAATTACTTTCGTGAAAATGACTGTGAGTTTTAAAAATAAACAAGTAATGAAAAAAATAATACATTATTTTGTTAGCGGTAAAAAAAGTCAAATTTTTTATTGAGTTATTTCTTTGTATTTATAAAACATACATTCTAAATATAAAACAAATCGGACCAACTATCTCGAGTTATGCCATTCCAAATATGAACCACATCGAACTTAAAATACAGGGGGTTTTTAAATATCTCGATAACTGCGCCCTTAAGCTCACTTCACTCTTTACTATTTATGCTATTAGGCGGGCTGTTAAAATAATTAATTCCCTTAGAAATTTGATGCAGTTCAACAGAGCTCGTCTAAATGCTGACTTCTTCCTTTTGGTAATTAAAAAAAATTTTCTTAGCTTATTTCGATTATCTACAAAAAAAGGTCCATATACCAAATTATGTAGGACTAATACTTTCGTAAATACTTGCAATTTTAGTAAAAAAAAAATGTATTTATTAATGTATTTATTAATTTTTATTTTTTGAGCACATTGAACTTTGATCGACTTGGGCGAGATATTGACCAAAAATTGTCATCTTTCACACAGATTGTTTTTAGAGCATTATGAACCACATTTTTGCTATTACTCTGTCTAGAGCTTTGTTTGGAATTGCATTTTAAAATTTTATGCTTGCTGCCATGGCAACCGTGCGCTTTTCATTGTTGTGAATTTACAATTGCAAGGAATATGCAAATGCAAGAGCATATCGACGCCTCCAAATCATACCATGCTGAGTCATTTGACTTTCAGGCAGACTTAGCATAGCATGGTTTGGAGGCGTCGATATGCGCAAGATCCTTATATATTTTTCATTGATGCTTTTTGCCACATCAAAAAAATGCATGCAACAAATTATGTTTGCGCTCATTTATTTTGGAGAAATACAATACGAAAATCTGGCAAGCCTGAACCTCTCACCGCTCTCAATTTCCGTAAGGCCGTAATTTAAGAATCTAAAATCTATAGGTTCTTAAGTTGCTTACGGTAAGTTAAGCTTTAACTAACCGCCAACACAGTTTCTCATATAGCGGGTTGGCCAAAATATTAAGTTAAGTTAAGTTACGGAAATTAAGTCTAGACTAACTGAGCTTTAACAGTCTTCAAGGCATTCTAAACAAACCGGCATATTTTCCTTTTCAGTATTTGAAATAAATATTCAAAATTAACATTCAGTGCCAATATGTTGAGGTGAACTTCACGATTTCGTATCTAAATACATACATACATACATACATACATATGTGGAATTGGACTTCCGCACCTAGTAAGCGAGTTCAATTTGAATAGACTAATGAACTCACGACTGCATTTGAATAGTTCGCAATTTACAGTGCGTAAACAGAGACAGAAATGTTTTTGGGGTTTGATTGAAATGTATTTTTCTCCAATATTTGTCTGCATAAAAATACATAATTACAACAAAAATATAAAATAAAGTTATTAAAGTTCACTGCAACATTTGTTTGTTTAACTGATAACCGGTGGCCTTAAAGAAAAAAAAAAAAACGAGTAAAAAAGTCTAAGTTCGGTCGAAGTCGAACATTAAATACCCGGTGACGTATTAAATCTAGTTTTATACGCTTCCGAAAACTACCGTTACATGGTAAACTGTGATGGTTTTATGCCTATTTCAAATATCTGCGATAGTATCGAGCTCTAATCGCGAAAAATGTTGTAGTTACAGAAAGTTCCGTTACGAAGTTACGGTGAAAACAATTTTAATGTAAGCGCCAACTCCGTTTACATTTTTTGTGATGTCGGCATGTTGCTTAAACTAAGATTTTCTATTTAAAATTTACCACTGTTTTCACAAAATATTCCTAATTAAGAAGTATTTAAATATTGCAACGTACAAAAAGTAAGCTTCTGCATATACACTGTATATTATACAGTGACTCAAACAAGTGGTCACGTGTTGATTTTTTTTTTAAATACTCGCAATGTTTTTCAAAAATTTTTTTTTTTTATAAAAATCCTGTCCAAGCTTTAAAAAAAACAATGTAAATAAAAGTTTCAAACTTTATACAAAATTTAGGAAAATTGAAGATTCTTCGGAATACCCATACAAAAATCCCGTCGATTTTTACTAATTTTTTTTCTGACGATGTTTACACTTTTTTCATAAGCATAAATATAAGTATACATGTATGGGCAGGTAAATTTACATGGCATGTATTTTTTTTATTTTTTTTTTTAACATTGGTAAATTAACCCACTGAACTCGTTTACTGGCGTGAAAATTTGTGCAGAATACGAAATTGCTGTCAGGCTCTTCAAAAATTATTTTTTTCTAATTTTTGAATTTTTGTAAAGTACTTTCCAGTATGCCACGTTTTTAAAAGTAAGCTAAAGATTAATGGCCTTATTCATAAAAAATAAATTAGGTTTAAAGAACTCTATTAAGTGACGTTTTAATACATTTTTAAATTTATAAACCTTTTTTAAAGG
The DNA here is from genome assembly GCF_013731165.1 of Rhagoletis pomonella. NCBI lineage: Eukaryota > Metazoa > Arthropoda > Insecta > Diptera > Tephritidae > Rhagoletis > Rhagoletis pomonella. The sequence continues at coordinate 610 of NW_023471432.1, read as the reverse complement.
TACTTTATTTTTTATGAATAAGGGTGTAAATATGTAAGTTTAGAAACTGTTAGAAAAAGTATACTAACTGATAAGCATTGTGCTGAGTTTTAACATTAAATGCATGCTTTTTAAACATTTGCATATCACTTTGAATCTCATTTATTACATAAGCTAATGTTGAAGTTTTTTCCACTTTCTTCGTGACCTTTTTCATGGTTTCATGTCATGGTTTTTCTTGGGAGGCAGGTTTTTTGTTTAATATGTCTTCGGCAACAATTTCCCATATATGCCATTTCACCACTTTTGGAGAAATAAGCTGTTTTGAAATATTACAATACGGGTATCAAACAACAAAATACTTTTAAGGCGCAGTGAAGCACGCCGGGTATTTGTCAGTTTTGAAAAAATTTTGAAATTTTTATTTAGCTAGCTTAAAAAATTTTACCTTTTGATAGCAAATTTTCACTCTAAGCTAGCGATGTGGTTTTAGGTAAAGTTTAGGCAATCTTTTTATATAAAAGTAACAAAAAATAACTTGAAAAATATTGTGAATATTAAACAAAAAAAAAAATTAAACGTGGTCACTTGTTTGAGTCACTGTATATGTACAATTATATTATACATTGAA
>NW_023471431.1:0-4472 GCF_013731165.1 Rhagoletis pomonella | reverse complement strand
TGACAATTTTTTATGAGTCCGGCGAAAATTCAAAAATATGATTTTTTCTCAGCTTTTCAGCAGCTTTTCCTGCCCGAATTGAACCAATTATATCATTACAAACTAAAAATTAAGCTATAGAGTTGCAATTTTTTTTTCTCAATTTTGCGTGTTTTTTTGGGGTTTTTGGGGGCCGATTTGAGTGACCTGTAAATATTTTTTGATCTAAAAAAAAGTGGTACTTTTTCGATATAGAACAATCCTAGGAGGTGAGAACATAAAAATTTCGCCTTATTTTTTTTTTTTTTTACCACCCTAATGTACATAGATAAGTATTCACATGCAGAAATGCTTAGGTGAGACATATCTTATGTTTCTTGAGCTACTTGTACTTACTTACTTAAATAGAGTGTTGGTACACGAGTTTGTATGTGTGTGTGTGTGTGCTGATATACTTATGTAGTTCTTCGACACTCGAGTTTTAAATAAAGTGCCACACTCTTAATAAGTTTATTTGCTTTGAATGCACTGGTAGCGAATAACAGTAGTGACAATTGGAGGCAACGAAAGCATACAGATCCACAATACATACATACTCTATTTAAGTACATACATATCTACATATATATCCAGGTAAATATATTAAGTGGCGTCAAGTAACAACACCCAAGAAAACAAACAAACAACTTAAAATGCAATTAATGCAACTGGAGCAAAATTGTTGGCATTGAAGATTTGCACGTTCATGCACGTTCATCTTGGCGTCAATGATGACAACTTTTGCCAGCAGCGCCACAACATAGTAGTAACAGTGCGTTCAGTTGGAGCAACACCTGTCGGTGAAACTTTCTACAAGTAACTAGTAGTTGCTAACTACACGCACATACACATACACATAAATGCACACGAAAGCATGCATAACTGCAGGTGTTCGTAATGCGAGACTGATTGCAATTCCATGTATGCATGTATGTATGTATGTATGTATGTATGTATCGGCAGGCTGACGTTTAAAAAGGGGCTGCATATTATACAGTGCATACGCAAACAATGTAGCTCATCACACCACGCCTTTGTCTAGAATATTTTAGCGTAGAATAAGTTGAAATAGTTTTTTTATGAATTTTCTAAATTGGGTCAAGGAAATGCATCACTCAGCTTCGGTTGGATCCATCTTTTTTTGTTTTTGTTTTCATATTGATTTTTGATTACTATTTTATTTAGGTGTGTTTTCATTGATTCGCGGCGAGCTTAACATATCTGGCGTTTATAGCAAGTCATCGAAAAATTATTGAATTTTTTTATAAGTGCTTTATAATCAGGCGGCTAGTGTGCGATTTTATGTGTCAATTTTGCATGTGAATGTGTTTAGCCCAGTGCACAATTAGCGCGTCCAGCATCGTTTTGATGCTCGTTTCTCCCGATTCCTTTGATGTTACCTGCTGTTTTTCTAGACTTTGCCAGGAATGACATACCAGTGTAGGGTATCTGCTATGTGCCAGAGCAGCAGATTCTCAAAGTTAGTGGACATGGAGCATGGACGAGATTTACTTCCATCATTAATCTTGATTTTTGTGTAGAAAAATTTAGCCAATATTGGAAGTAAATATTTTAATAGTTTAGTGGGGACATATTCTTCTTTTTTTTTTCATAGAGCGTAAGACAGTCTAATGTATTTATGTGTGTGTTTGTATATAGGCTACGGTGACCATATTAGCCAACGTAAAATAAAGGACATTTTTTTTAAATTTTCAAATGATTTGGAAATACGTACATACAACTTGTATGATAAAAGTACTTTACCCAGTTAATTAACCGATTCCGAAAAATTAAGCCAAATCCTTTTCAAGGACTTCGCCATTTTTTGCTGCACGCCGAAGTCGGCACACAGTGGTTCAAAATTGGAATTTAATGTTCATAATCCACTGTAGTTTTAATTTTTCAACCAATTTTTACTAAAAAAAAAAGCAAACAAAAAAATTATTTTGGTGAAAATTTTTTTATAACATTTAAATTTTTTTTTTGTAATTTTCTCGTTTTGGAGAACAATACAATTGTTTTCAACTAGTCTTTGTTATATAACATATATTAACTGGAACAGAAGAATACATTTTCTTCAAAATTGCCACTTTTTCTGCATTTTGCATTACAAAATTTAATATAACCAAATAAAAATTCACAATTCAGGCTCAACTAGTCTCTTGCAAATATCATAAGCTTTCATTAAAAAAAATCAAATTAAGTGAACAAAATGAAGGCTCCAGTGAATTACGAACACTAAATGCCAGTTTTGAACCACTGTGCAGCAGGGGGTTTATTGTTCTCTTTCAGTGGAACTGGAAACTCAGCGTGCAACACGATCCTGGGCACAACTTTCCCTGTACTTTATAAATTGTGCAAAGATTACCTATTAAATAAAAATCCTTAAGTGGGATGCGAAACGAACTGGTGAAGGTTTTCATTATATTTTATAAGTGAAATTTTTATTTTTCATATTCTGTGTTTAAAAATTTACCTCTGAAAAATGCAGAGCTGATTTAAAGGACAGTTTAAAAAATAAAGGACATAAGGCGTTCTTTATTTTGAAAAAAAAATTATAAAGGACAGGGGGTTAAAATAAAGGACGGATGGTCACCGTATATATAGCGCAACTAAGTCAAAAGTTAAGTCACTTGAAGAGCAAAGCTCATTACTTAGTTAGTTTGATAGCAGATTATAATATGTTGGCGAGTTGACTGAACAATGATGAGCTACAAGGCACGAGTCATCTGAGTGACCAGAAGAAGTAACGATAAAAATAAATGCTTAGCTCGTGTATAAATGTGTGTTTATTTGCATGCAAATGGGTCATTCGCGGTGAGGTAATGACTGCGGCAGCGACTTGCTGATAGTATCACGTGCTGTTGGAGCTGTTAATTACCAACCAAGCGTTCATTTGCCCACCAGCTTATGGCTGGCGAAAATGCATAAAAGTATATATATATGTACGAGCATATGTACATATGTATGTATGACCACGTAGTAGGTACAAAGGGATTTGTTAAGTTCGTATGCGCCGAGTCGCTATAACATTTCTGCCGCATGAAGGCAAATAATTGACTTTCTCGCTGGCGAAGTTTTGCTGATTTTTTTCATAATTTTATTTAATGTTTTACCTTACATTCTCTGTTACTTTCTTTACCTTTGGCATAACCACGACATAATGCTAAGCAAATACTTTATGAAGTTTGCTGACCTCTAAAAAATTCTGCTGGTTTATGAAAGTTTTCTATGCCGGTAGGCGATGGTAAATACGGCCGTTGACTGGTTGGCTTATTTCATTCGTTTAATTGCCATCAAAGGGGATTATTCATATTTACACGAGGTATTGCTTGCGCAAGTTTTGTAAATTATGTTGCTCATACGCCATGTAGAACGAACAACGAGGAAGTAGTTTATAGCTAAATACGCTGCGTGCCACGAACGAAGTTTAGCAAACGATGACTAGTTTAAGAGAGTGCTAAGATGAGTTTACCTCGTCGTCTTTACAGCTGATACGTTATTGAGTATGCGGTCTTGGTTTTTTCTTCCTCTGGAGCAGTAGTTATAAAGCTGAGTAGTAGACTTCCTATCTAGAATGAAGCCCAAGTGTGGTCTCGACCTATCTGCTCTTAATATAGGCAATTACACGATGCCTGTTCCTCAATCACCCTTCCAGGGTTTGAGCTGAATTCCGGTGTAGCCATATTTGGTTCCCAAATCGGCGGTTTCTTCTCGACACGGGAAGTGGACATCGAGAAAAAGTCCAAGCGATTGCTCGCTACTCATTATCCAGTTTCCAGCCTCGTCCCTCAAATATATCCCAAGGGGAAGGACTTCCCGCAAGCACGCGCCTGAGACTAGAGAATTGATAGCTGTGTGTGTTCTATTTTGGAAACAAAATAGAAAAAAATATCTTGACAACGGAAGAGATAGCGAATTAAATGCAACGGTATTGTAAAGTTGTACTTTTTGTCTGCTTTTGACCTAAATACAGCTTGTAATGAGCTTAGAAAAAATTACGATGCGATTCTTCGACTTCGGAAATGGATTTCAGGTCACAGAAAAAACCGAAAAAATATATCTTCAAAACGTTCAGTTTTTGAGGGTTATTTTAAAGGTCAACGAGATTCTTACTGAATATTCCATCTCAAAAGCTTTAAGATACCGCTCCGTTTATTTTATCGCCTCTTCTGTTTATGGAGATTTATGATTTTGTCCCTTTTTCCAAAATAGAACACAGTGCGCCATCTTTTGTCTTTTGTTTTTTAGCTACTCTTTCCTTTCGTTTCTCTTTGGTTTTCATTTTTTACTTTCTTTTGATTTTTTTTTTCTCTTTTCTTTCCTTTTATTTTATTTTATTTTATTTTATTTTATTTTATTTTATTTTATTTTATTTTATTTTATTTCATTTTATTTTATTTTATCTTATTTTATTTTATTTTATTTTATTTTATTTTATTTTATTTTATTTT
>NW_023471430.1:0-4472 GCF_013731165.1 Rhagoletis pomonella | reverse complement strand
CTGTAACCGATTGACATTAATAAAATGAGTTGATCTAGAACACAACATGGTGTCAGATGTGGGGTTCGGCAGCGGTCAATTAAAAGTCAAACCAATAAAAAATAAAAAAGTCAAGTCGAAGCCGTAAATTTGCAAATATAAAAGTAAAGTCTAATTAAAAGTGCGAAACAATTGTTTAATAAAAAATGGAAGGTGAAAAAAAGGCTACAAGTATCACAGGCACGTGTTCGCAGGGTCAGGTGATGTCTATCGCGACCACCATTACACCTATGGACTTGAAGTCGTCAAATCAAGCTTCCACATGGAAAAATTGGAAAAGGCAATTTACCATTTTCATGCGCGCTTCGGGTCTCGAAGAACAGTCTGATCAACGAAAAGTCGCATTATTATTGCATCATCTCGGTCCGGAGTGTCTAATAATCTTTAACTCATTTAATAAAGACTTAGACAAGGTCAAATATGACGAGTTACTAAAAAATTTTGATGAATATTTTATACCCTTGGCAAACATAGCCATGGAAAGACACAAATTCTTTTCGAAAAAACAAGCTGCCGAAGAATCCATTGACGAGTTCATAACGCAGTTAAAAAATTTAAGTATGTCATGCGATTTTGGTGAAATACGCGAAGATCTCGTGAGAGATATTTTTGTTTGTGGACTATCTACGTCATATTCGAAAATTAAAGAAAGGCTTCTTGCAGAAGGAAATATAAAATTGCAAAAAGCAATAGACATAGCGAAAAATTTAGAGACCGCTAAAGAAAATTCGAATCAATTAAAAAAATCATCTAAAAACTACAAATGATAATTCTGATAGTTATGTCTCAGCAGTTCACAAAGATATAGACAAAAGACGTACTCAAATGGTGACTTGTAAAAGATGTGGTCAAGTGCATAGAAATAAATGCCCAGCACAGGGTGCGACTTGCTACATATGTAACAAAAAAGACCACTTTGCAAAAATGTGCTACAAAAAACACAACACAACGCAACAACAAAATAAGCAAAGTAAAGACTTTCAACCACGCACGAAACAACAACATCAACAGAGCCGGCAGAACAAAAATAAAAACTATGTGAACAATGTATACGAATCAAGCGGTGAAAATGACAACGTTACAGACCTTTTTGTAGGCATACTAGAAAAGACAGCGGGAAGAAATATGGTGAAAACTAAAGAAGCAAAACATGAGAAAAGGGCGAACGGAATTGTAAAAGCGGCAAACGAAAACCAAATGTCAAATAATAAGGTAAAAGAATGGACAGTAGAAATCGAAATCAATTACAGTGAGGTGCATTGTATTGTGGACACAGGTGCGCAAGCCAATATTTTATCGTATCAAACAGCATGTAGACTTAAATTAAATAAAATAGCTAAGCAATCAAATTCACGTCTGTTAACCTTTAGTGGTGAACTATTACCTCTTTTAGGTATTATCACAACAAATATAATTTTTCAAAATAGTAAATTTGAGTGCACTTTTCATATAGTCAAAATGAATTGCAAAAATGTAATCGGGTTAGCAACGGCAATAGATATGAATCTGTTGAGAGGTGTTAATTCTGTTTTTTGTAATAACATTCAGGCATATTCAGATGTTTTTCAAGGCTTGGGTCTCCTAAGTGAAAAGTGCAGTTTAAAATTAAAGCCAGATTGTAAGCCAGTCGTTATACCTCCTAGAAAAATGCCATACTTGTTATATAAACAATTGAAAGAGGAACTGGAACGAATGGTCGAGTTAAAAGTAATTGTACGCGAAAATGAACCTACGGAATGGGTCAACTCAATCGTTTTAGTGAAAAAACCGAATGGTAAGCTTAGAGTATGTCTCGATCCGCGCGATTTAAATAAAGCTATACTCAGACCACACTTTCCATTTCCCAATATCGAAGAGTGTAAAGCAAAATTAGCAGGTTCTAAGTTCTTTAGTTCTTTGGATGCTAATTGTGGATTTTGGATGATACCACTAGATGAGCCATCATCAAAATTGTGTACATTTAACACACCTTTTGGTCGGTATCGGTTTCTAAGACTTCCGTTTGGCATTAATGCAGCTCCGGAATTATTTCACTCGCAAATGGTAAAACTTTTTGAAGGTATTAATAATTTAATTATTTATATTGATGACTTTTTAATATATGCCTCCAGTGCTAAGGAGCATGATGAAATTTTGACAAAAGTTTTAGAGAGAGCCAGGGAAGTAGGTGTGAAATTTAATGAACAAAAGTCGAAAATTTTTAAAGATGAAATAAAGTTTATCGGCCATATTTTCAATAAAAACGGTGTTACTGTCGATGATGACAAAGTAAAGTCAATAATTAAAATGCCAACACCAACTTCAATAGGGGAACTCCAACGGTTTCTCGGCATGGTGAACTATTTGGGGTCTTTTATAGAGAACTTGTCTACGAAAAATAAAAACTTAAGAGATTTACTAAAAAAAGATGTGGCTTGGCATTGGGGTCCAACACAAGAAAAAGAGTTTATTAGCCTTAAAAAAGAATTAACCAAAGCTCCAGTTCTCGCTTACTTTGATAGTAATAAGCAATTAACACTATCAGTCGATGCTTCTAAGTGCGCAGTTGGAGCCGCAATACTACATGGGAAAAATCCCATCGCATACGCCTCGGCATCACTAACCGAGACACAGTCGAATTATGCACAGATTGAAAAAGAGCTCTTTGCAATTTTATTTGGATGTACTCGGTTCCACCAGTACATTTACGGGCAAAGAGTACTAGTCGAAACTGATCACAAGCCATTAGTGTCTATATTCAACAAAGCTCTTCACAAAATACCAGCTAGATTGCAACGATTTATGCTGCGTCTGCAGTTATATGACTTGCAAGTTGAGTACAAACCCGGTAAGTATTTGTTCATAGCTGATACACTTTCGAGAGCTCCAGTATGCGAGAATGCCCTAGTAGATCTTGATAAAGATTTAGCACTTCATTGCGATATGCTAATAGAGGAAGTTGCTGCTTCCGGCACTGACCTTGAAAAAATTAGACATTTTTCAAAATTAGACGATACATTTCATATTTTATATAAATACATACATGATGGTTGGCCAAATGAAAGAAAGTTAGTACATGAAAAGCTAAAGCCATATTTCAAAATTAAAGATGAACTCAGTGTTATTGATCATATTATTTTCAAAAATAAGCAAATTGTTATTCCAAACGTCCTCCGTAAGGGCATTTTACAAAACTTACACGAAGGGCATATGGGAATTCAAAGCACTCAAAGCCTGGCTAGACAATCGATTTATTGGCCGAATATGTATAATGACATTCATGACATGATCTCGAACTGTGAAACATGTATGAAGTATCAAAACGCAAACCCGAAAGAGGAGTTATTACCTCACGAAATTGTAACAATACCATGGTATAAAGTAGGTTGCGATATTTTTGAGTTCAATAAAAAGAAATATATATTAATAGTCGATTATTACTCAAAATTTGTTGAAATTGATTTGTTGAGTAATGGGTTTACCAGCTCGGAAGTAAAATCCAAACTTAAATCAATTTTTTCCAGACATGGCATACCTCAAATTTTCATATCAGATAATGGTCCGCCATTTAATGCTAAAGATTTTAGTGAATTTTGTCGTGAGTGGAACATAGACCATCACACATCTAGCCCATATTTAGCCAGATCAAATGGTTTAGCTGAACGAACTATACAGACTATAAAGAAAATATTAATCAAGTGCCAAGAAAGCAAAACCGATCCATATATAGCTATACTTAACTACCGTAATACACCCAAAGAAAATAGTCCAAGTCCAGCTGAGTTATTGATGTCAAGGAAGCTTAGGACCAAGATACCAACAATTTTGAAAAATTTAAAACCTTGTGTGGTAGATAAAAAATTGCTTAAAGACAAAAATAAAAAGACTGCTTACTACTACAATAGAAACTCGAAAAACTTAAAGCCTGTTAATAAAGGAGAAAAAGTAATGTTTAAAAGAAATCCAACATCAGTATGGTATCCTGGCATAGTTTTAGAAAAATGTAAAGAGCCTCGTTCTTATATTGTTAAAGATTCAGAAGGTGTTTTATATCGTAGAAATAGACAACATATACGCGATATACCAGAAAATAAATCGGTTGTTAATCAAAATCAAAACCCTACTATAACTGAAAATGATGAAATCAAAAATGAAAATATAAATGTAGAAAATAAAAATAAAAATGAGATTTCAGATAAAAGTAGGAATGAAAACAAAAATGAAAATACAAATGTAGAAAATGAAAATAAAAATGAAACTTCAGATAATAGTAAGAATGAAAACAAAAACAATGAATATGTAACGCAGAAGGGTAGAAGAGTTAATCCACCCTCACGGCTTCAATATTGATATGTAACTTAAAAAATATAAAACTGAATTAATGATGATCTATTTAAAAAGGAAAGATGTTATGAAATATACATACATAAATGTATTATCCCTCTGAATTACTT
>NW_023471429.1:0-4472 GCF_013731165.1 Rhagoletis pomonella | reverse complement strand
CACATTTCACTGAATTTTTGAAATCATTTTTGAATTACTGACGTCAGAGTGAAATACTAAAAATGCAATTTTACTATATTTGGCTCATGGTTTCGAGAATATATTGATTTCTGTGTGGAAAATTTACTATCGCACGGTGTTATTTGTATAATGAGCTAGACATTCAAAAAATAAAATATATTAATTATTAAATAAAAAAAGAATTATAGCCAACACTGTTCCAGAAAAGGAATTTCTATTATCCCTATCTGTGCAAAAAAGGCGGGGATTCCTAGTCCTTATGCACCAAAAAATTTAATCTGTTATAGTTCTACAGACTCTCTTCTTCTACCCTTTCTGTTATCCTATATTGCACCGAACTTTTGAAATAATTTTTTGAAATAATCATATTTTTTAAATTTCAAAGTCCTTAAAAAAAATCCTGATGTCAGAAAGAAAAACTAAGTATGCAGTTTTACTATAATTTACCCATAGTTTCGCGAATATATTCCTTTTGTGTGTGTGTGTGTTTGTGTGTGATTAACTGCCGCACGGTGTCATACATGCATGCGTTGCGATATAATTTTGGCTCTTAGCTGTTATTGTCGCACCAATTGAAAATATAGGTTAAGAGTTGTAAATCCCAAATCTTCATCAAGTCTATGTACGAAGGATTGTGGAAAAAGTATTGATGGATCGTCTCAGTTTATATATTTCCGATTTTATTGGCAAGCATTTCTATTAACCGGTGGCTTGTCATGACCCCCATAACCACCCTAAATCGGGGGAGTTCTTTCTAAGGGAAGAAGGGTCATGAGCCTATAACTTTTCCCTATGGGCAGTTATGTCCAGCTGCCCATCTTTAATTTGCCATTTCACTGCTGTATGCTCTACTTATAACTTATAAGATAATCGTGGTACTCCCGCATTATGGGAGTTATTCTAATTCATCTAGTTCTCAGTGAGACGATAAGATTGCTGTATAAAAATATGTGTTTTTGCCTGATAATTTAGATTTTATCTTCACTTTATTATGGTTTTAGATGAAGTTGTACAACTCTGTAAAGCTCCTAAAGCGGTCTGACAATCTGAGAAAACGGTGTAACAATATTAGCGCACTCTGATGCGGATATTAACCCGTATGAAGACTTGGGTCACGGCTCCCCCTCTAAAGTCTGCAGCATATGTTCACAAGGAGGCGTGGCTGCACACGGATATCTGTTATGGAACAAGCAGCGGTTGGGTTTGGGATCTGCCATATAAAAAACTAATTCAATTAAAAAAAAAAAAAACAATTTTTGCAATTTTGGGGCTCATTTAATTTGCTGCTGACCGCGGCAAATGGGGGAATTGTACCAGGTCATCGGCATCCTCTAAGAGGAAGAAACATGTTGGGCGGAATAAGGCAGGAAATACATATGTGTAGCCTTGCGCCGTTTGCTTAGGCTGCCGCACAAATTCGGTGTCGGATTTCCGGTGGAAGAGAAGCTCTGTCCCCGAGTAATATCATTCACCCTACTGGGTATATATCCAGAATCGTGCCAGGTGATTTCAACTCCAGGTAAGCAAGAAGTAAGTTTTGAGCCAACGGTCAGAAAATTAAGCATCCACGACGAAACAACCGAACTGATACCGATCGACTTCACCAGGTCCAGAAACGTGGTAGTATGCAGGACTAGATTCCTGCATAAATAGATTCATCAAGCTACATACATTTCCGTCTCCAGATCTATGCTGATCTGCATGAGCTCTACAATGACATAGCTTTTTTTGGATAGCACAAAAAATTGGTATTTGGATAGCGCAAAATATTGGTAGCCGTTTACCCTTACCCTCTACAAAATATTTCTTTAGCATTTACATATGTATATATCATTGGCTATAAAGCCATGCCAACTGTTTTACCGATATGCGAGAAGAGAGTGGGAAGTTTGAAAATCTCCCAGATGCTTCTTTCCATATACGGTAATGAGTAAGACACTGTGAGTTGATGGCTTTATGCGTAAAAAGTGAACTTATGCTCCGATTCACTTTTAAGTAAAAGATGCTGAGCTTAAACCAACTCCAGTAGTTCGAAAATGGTTTTTGAGCTAAAGCTAATTTTTTATGTGTAAGGTTCAATATGTTATATAAACTCGCGTTGTACTAAGTGTGCATTGCCAAGGACACCATAATCAAGTGAAATTGTAATAAGCCATTCCATAGCAGCTCCTTCTAGAAAAAATTACTATTAGCAGCGGTTGAAGATATTTTTGTTGCGGAATTAAAATGCTGCGACTGCACTGATTCGCTCATCTCATGCGAATGGATGCACATAAACGCTTCAGAAGCAAAGTTTTCAATGCGAAAACCTCTGGTCATAGAACAGGGACAAAAAAGGCCTACTCTACGATGAAAAGGTCAGATATTGAAGGGCTTTGCTTCGTTTGGTATATCCAATTAGTTTCAGGATGTATCAGGGCCGGATTTAGGTACAGGCTACATAGGCCCTAACCTAGGGGCCCGGACCGCACGAAAAATAAAAAAAGAATGGAAAAATTATAAAATTAAAAAAAGTGTATATGTTTAAAATTTTTAAGAAACGTAAGAGGCACTGAAGTCGATTAAATTTCCCAAAATCAACGCGGTTGTGTAGCAACTTGAAACTTGCACTTTTTTACCTTTCATGAGCATGAAATGGTATTATAACTTTGGTCCGATGTTTGTAAGTACCAGATCAAAAAGAGATAGACCCATGAAAATGTATACTTATATGATCAGAACGTCGAGCTGAGTTGATTTAGCCATGTCCGTCTGCCCGTCTGTCCGTCTGTCTGTCTGTTTGTATGCAATCTAGTCTCTCAGTTTTCGAGATATCCGGATTCAATTTGGTAGGTGGGTGTATTTTTATAATGTATTAATCATTTGTCGGAACCGGAAGAATCGGACCACAATAACATATAGCTCCCATACAACTGATTGTTCAGATATGAGATTTTTCATTATAACTTCTCCATTTATGCAGCTACGAACATGAAATTTTGCAATACTTGCACCCATTATCAACAGAATACTTACAGTGAAAATTACAAAGATCGGGTCACTATAACCTATAGCTCCCATACAACTGATTGTTCAGATATAAAATTTTGCGTTATAACTCCTCCATTTATATAGCTAGGAACATGAAATTCCGCACTGTTTTCAATAATTATCAACAGTAAACTTACAGTGAAAATTAAAAAGATCGGGTAACTATAACCTATAGCTCCCATACAACTGATTGTTCAGATATGAGATTTTTCGTTATAATTCATCCATTTATGTAGCTAGGACCATGAAATTTCGCGCTGTTTTCACTCATTATCAACAGAAGACTTACAGCGAAAATAACAAAGATCGGGTCACTATAACCTGCAGCCCCCATACAACTGATTGTTAAGATATGAGGTCCTTTATCATAACTCCTCCATTTATGCAGCTAGGAACATGAAATTTCGCACCATTTTCACTCATTATTAACAGAATACTTACAGTGAAAATAACAAGGATCGGATGACTACAACATATATCTTCCATACATCTGATTGTTCAGATATGGGATTTTACTGTAAAACTCCTTTATTTGAACAGCTAAAACCGGTAAATTTCGTAAGATATTTTATAAATAATAATACAAAGTCTACTGAGAAAATCGTCAAAATCTATGCTGTATAAGCTTTATCTCCTATACCACTGATTGTTCAGATACCAGTTTTTGCCATATATCTCCTTTATGTAGGAAACTAAACCCAATAAATTGTGTTACCGGTTTACATACCGATCACATAGCAGTGAAAATCACTTAGATTGGTGCCATATAAAATATATCTTCCATCTTCTGATTGTTTAGATGCGATTTTTTATATAAGTATGTAACTCCTCTATCGATATATGCAGATGTATTCAAAAGCAGAAATCTGTCAAAGTAAAATTTGCAGATGTTCATGAAAGGTATGAAGCCTTCGGCATAGCCGAAGACAGCGCTGCCCTTACTTGTTTATACTAAAATTGAATGGGCTTGAATACTTGGAAGTTTTCTGAAAAATCTGATTAGAAAGTTGCAAACCATTTAGTATACAAATTTATTGAATTTTCCTGAGTTTTGCACAAGGTTTAGAGACTTTTATTTTTTTGTTGTATTAGGAAATATTCTTTTATACAAAATTAGCGCCAAGAAACTAGAATAAAAACTTTACATACATTGCAGAAAATTCTTTGTGCTAATACTTTTGCGCGGCACTGTACATATGTGAAAAATTTAAAGTTCATTTATTTAAACAGAAAAAAATATTATTATAATTTTTACCTGCAAGGTTAGGTTATGTTTACAACTTAAAAAAACTATTATCAGGAGGGGACCAGTGGCTGCCGTTTGACGTTTGCCTTTTTACTCCCAGAGAGGGCCTAGGGCACATAGATCTTAAATCCGGCACTGGTATGTACATATATATGTAGGTACATAAAGAAAAAAA
>NW_023471428.1:0-4472 GCF_013731165.1 Rhagoletis pomonella | reverse complement strand
AAACGTTATATGAACAGATTAAAGGAATTGTAATTTTTAATTTTTTTAACTTTGTTTGAGCAAAATCGGACTAGTGGTTCTCGAGTTATGTCAAAAAAAGACCACCAAAGGTGACAATTTCCCCTATATGATAGTTATATATATATCTCGATTCCTAGACGTGACCCAGCGAAACTCCGGGACACGTATAACTTCTTTTCTACCGATATAACTTTCCCCGGTAGTTTGAACCCTTCCCGATCACTGACCCCTACCATTTGTCTCACAGTGTAATTGAGAGAGCGAACCACGTGATTCGGTTGTTGTAGAAACGCCGTTTTAGCTGTTTTGTAATTCACTTTTGCATTGTCAGCGTTCGTTTGGTGGCAAATTTTCAAATGGAGGGGTTGTTCTTGCGCAGATAGTTATTCGTTAGAAATTTGCTTGGAAAAAAGGGCAATCATGCGCAAAACAACCTTTTTATATGACAGTTTTCTACCGACTGAGCCTAGTAGCAGCGCTCGGCTCTCTTATTTACGAACACATGCGCAAGCAAGATCGTTAACACGTTATTGTTCGCCAGTATGGATATGTATAATCAATTTAAACTTTATTGATTTATTAATAAAAAAAAATTAAATTGGTCGGCATTTCATGATGTTGAATTATTTTTAATAAATAGACTACAAATATAGTTGGAAATTGTTCCTCTATAAACAAAGAGGTGAATATAATAGTCTTTGGCAATATACATTCCATAAAATGGGTTAATACACGTACACGGCTATTGCTTACCCTTTCGGTTTTAAATTTTTACCCCTCATCAAGCACCTGCTTGCCCGCGCTGCTGCGACCGATTTGTTCTGCCGCCCATCCCTACATTCAGGCATCCTTAGGAGCCATACTTTTGGCTTTATTGTGCTATAACCAGGGAACGGATTTTTAGGACCTAAAAACCTATAAAAAAGGCAAAATAAAATAACGAAAGAGGCTGGAAAAGGCAAAATAAAATAGCAAAAAAGGCAGGAAAAGGCACTAGGTATTGCAAAAAAAGCAAAATAAGGCACTAAAAAAAGACAGAAAATACGAAGAACAATCAAAAATACATTTATTTTAAAAATGTTTATATTACAAGTAAAAAGAAAAAAACTATGAACTAGTTTCATTATATGAAAAATTTGTGCTTTGAATCTTTGACTATTTTATCCTTTCGAGTTTCTAACTCATAAAACTTTAATCTGTATAGTTGTAGTAACATTGAACCACAAGATGCATTTTGAAGTTTTCTGGCAGCATTTTCATTCGATTTTCGCGAAAAAAAGCCTTGAATGTACTAAATGTGCGCTCGACGTAAGTTGATACAAGTGGAGCCCAATTGAAATATGGAACGTTTGAAACGTTCATATTAACAGGAATAAGGGCGTTTTCCTCGCCCTTTACAATTTTATCCACACCCCTTATTGTCACCAAGCCTAAGTTAGCTGAGAAAACGGCTTTGAATTTTTCCAACACCAATTTGGCAAGAGCTCCCTGCGCTTCTATAAGCCGCATAGGCATGTGTATATTTCTTAATCTTAAAAAAAAAATTGTAAATGCTATAATCACTTTTTTAAGGCTAGAAAAGGCAAAAAAAGGCAAATATCTTAAAAAAGGCAAAAAAAGGCATCATCAAATGTGTATATATGGAATCAGGGAAAGCTAAATCGTGGACATTCTTAAGCGAATATACTATATCTCTTTAGCAGAAAAAAAGGCAATTTCCATAAAATCCGTTCCCTGGCTATAACTAATATATATTGATCATCACTTGTACTACAAATTTTGTTCCATTATTAATATTAGATGGATTAAGGTAACGATCAAATTTCTAAATTAAAATTATTCTTCTACGGTACATTCCGTTTAGCTGCCTATTCGACTAGCTGTTTTATTTAGCTGCACTTTTCTAGTAGAATGCTTAATTTGGAAGGAGTTTTATTAATTATGAACGAAACTTTTTCGTGTAACAGAATCGCGACATCAAAAAACGATTTAATCTTTCCATTTCAAAATAATTTAAAGACGGTAAGGTTGCAAAAAAACACACAGTTCTAAATATCCGAGTTATCTAATAGATAAATATATCTATGTATATCCCCCTTTTACAAACTCATTTATATCTACTTTACTCTGAATACCTCCCATAGATACCTATGTATGAATACCAAATTTCAAGTTCATATGACTTATGGTTCCCAATTTATGGCTGATTAAAAATTCCACGCCTACGGGATGTGCCACGCCCCTTTTATAAACTCATTCATATATACCTTACTATAAGCACTTACCATAGATATGTCTGCATACCCAATTAAATTTCATTTGACTTATGGTTTTGAAGTTATAGCTGATACAAATTTTCACACCTATGGGATTTACCACGCCACCTTTTACAAACTTATTTATTTTTTTTTTATAAGCACCTACCATAGCTACACCTGCATACCAAATTTCAAGTTCGTGCGACTTATACTTATGGTTCCGAGGTTATACCTGATAAAAAATTCCTCGTCTATGGGATGTGCCACGCCCCCTTTTACAAACTCGTTTATATATACCCGCCCATAAGCATCTACTATTGATATGTCTGCATATTAAATTTCAAGTTCGAGGGACTTATGGTTCCGAAGTTATAGATGATAGAAAAATCCACGCCTATGGGATGCACCACGCTCCCTTTTACAAACTCATTTATATAGACCTTATTATAAGCACCTACCAAATATATATATATATAAATGCGTACCAAATTTAAAGTTGATGCGACATATGGTTCCGAAGTTATAGCTGATAAACATTTCAACGAATATGGGATATGCCACGCCCCCTTTCACAAACTCGTTTATAAATACCCTCCTATAAACACCTACCATTGATATGTCTGCATACCAAATTTCAAGCTCGTGGGACTTATGGTTCCGAAGTTATAGCTGATAACGGATTCCACGCGTATAGGATGCGCCACGCCTCCTTTTACAAACTCATTTATATAAACCCTCATATAAGCACCTACTATTGATATGTCTTCATACCAAATTTCAAGTTCGTGGGGCTTATGGTTCCGAAGTTATAGCGGATAAAATATGCCACGCCTATGGGATGTGCCACGCCCCTTTTACAAACTCGTTTATATATACCCTCGTAAAAGCACCTACCATTGACATGTCTGCATACCAAATTTCAAGCTCGTGGGACTTGTGGTTCCGAAGTTATAGCTGATAACGGATTCCACGCCTATAGGATGCGCCACGCCCGCTTTTACAAACTCATTTATATAAACCCTCATATAAGCACCTACTATTGATATGTCTTCATACCAAATTTCAAGATCATGGGGCTTATGGTTCCGAAGTTATAGCTGATAAAATATTCCACGCCTATGGGATGGGCGACGCCCCTTTTACAAACTCGTTTATATATACCCTCGTATAAGCACCTACCATTGATATGTGTGCACACCAAATTTCAAGTTCGTGAGACTTATGGTTCCGAAGTTATAGCTGATAAAAAATTCCGCGCCTGTGGGATGTGCCAAGACCCCTTTTACAAACTCGTTTATATATACCCTCTTATAAGCACCTACCATTGGTATGTCTGCATACCAAATTTCTAGTTCGTGTGACTTATGGTTCCGAAGTTATAGATGATAAAAAATTCCACGGCTATGGGATGTGCCACGACCCCTTTTAAAAACTCGTTTATATATACCCCCATATAAGGACCTACCATTGGTATGTCTGCATACCAAATATCAATTTCGTGTGACTTATGTGCCACGCCCCCTTTTACAAACTCGTTTATATATACCCTCCTAGAAGCACCTACCATTGACATGTTTGCATACCAAATTTCAAGTTCGTGGGACTTATGGTTCCGTAGATACAGCTGATGAAAAATTCCACGCCAATGGGATGTGCCACGCCCCCTTTTGCAAACTCGTTTATATATATCCGCCTATGAGCATCTACCATTGACATGTCTGCATACCAAGTTTCAAGTTCATGTGACTTATGGTCTGTTATGATCAGTTATGGCTGATTAAAAATTTCACGCTTATGGGAGGTACCACGCCCCCTTGTCGGATCCCAATTTTTTTCACCCTATTATAGGCCCAGGTGTAATGGCAATACTCAGTCAAAATTTTGTTCGATTCTGTCCGTCCGTTTAGACTGCAATCTGGCACATACATACATACATACATACTTTCACAAATATATAGTAGATATCCTAGCGAAGGTGTAGTGGTAAGCAGTGCGCGCTTCCACTCCGCAATGCCTGGGTTCAAACCCTGGTCAAAGCAACATCGCAAAAATATAGAAAAAAGGTTTTTTCTTAACAGCGGTCGTCCCTCGGCAGGCAATGGCAAACCTCCGAGTGTATTTCTGCCATGAAAAACAGCTTCTCATAAAAAATACAATCGCCGTTCGGAGTCGGCGTAAAACTGTAGGTCCCTC
>NW_023471427.1:810-4475 GCF_013731165.1 Rhagoletis pomonella | reverse complement strand
AACAAGAGAATTTAAGCAAGTCGAAATACCGTAAATGTAAACAAAAAATATACAAACAACAATACATGAAGTGGTCGACAGTAGGACGGAGAGAATCTGTATGTAGAAAAGCACGGCATATCATTGTTATTGTCGGACGAAGTACTGGTGGCGGACCGACGAACAATAACATGAACACATAAACACATGACACCTACGTTATTGGTTTTTGTGCGTGAGAATTAAATTGCGATAGACATGAGCGCAATTGTCTGTGTCCGTTTTAAAATGCATCCTTCTATTATTAGGGGTGTTCATGATGTGTAGCATCTCTAGAATATAACGTTTATTGTAATTTTTCTCTTCCTGTAAGATTGCTACATTGTCAAAATCGGGATAATGTCCCATATTTTGGCAGTGAGCTGTTAAGGCTGTGTTATTGTCCATAGAGTTATTCCTTAATTTTATGTTAGATTTATGAGCGGAAATCCTTGTCTTCAATTCAGATTTGGTTGTCCCCACATATACCATATCGCATACGTGGGACCCGTCACCATTGCATGGTATTCTGTAGATTACGTCAGATTTCTCATTTTTAGGAACTTTGTCTCTGGTGTTGGTGTATATTTGTTTTAAAGTATTATAATACGTGAACGCTATGTGAAATTTCTCTCTGTCAAACATTTTAGAGTGCTTAATCCTATCTGATAATCCTGGAACATATGTTGCCGATGTATAAATTTTCTTCTCATTTGATTTATCTTTATTGGACTTGATATAGTAATCGCGGATGAGTTTGTTAATCAAGCCATGAGGAAATTCGTTTTTCTCCAGGATTTTTTTAATAATGTCAATATTTTTCTTGTGGTACATCTTATCACTTATGGTGAGTACTCTGCGGATGAAGTTGGTAGCCGTATTTATGTATAATTGTCCTCTCGTGGTTGGAATTAAAATTTATGAGCCTCCCTGATGCTGTAGGTTTCTTATACCAGTCAACTGTTAACGCGTTTTATTAGGGTGTCCAAGTATGGTAGTTGTACTTCATTTTCTATTTCTATTGTGAATTTTAAAGTTTTGTTAAAATTGTTTAAAGTGTTGAGCATCTTGTCTATGTTTTCCGTTTTTACAATCACATACAAATCATCAACATATTTGGTAAGTAGCCGTGGTTTGCTGTCCGAATCTTTTTCGAATTCGTTTAAAAGTTCTTCCATAACTATATCCGCTATGACAGGTGAAGCAGGTGAACCCATAGGCATTCCTGACTTCTGCTCATAAACCTTATCATTGTATTTGAAGTAGCGGTTCTCTTTAGTGCAGTACTTTAATATGGTTAAGAAAAGCTCTCTAGTTAATGACGTATGTTCTTATATCAAACTCCATTTCGAATCTATAATCTCTATTGCTAAGTCTACGGGGATGCTCGGGAATAACGATACGACATCAAAAGACACCAAACTTTCATCGTCATAAATATGGGTATTTCCAATATTGTTTTTGAACTCGATCGCATCTTTAACGTTATACTCGGAGGACATTGTTATATTTTTGAGTACGCGGAAAATATATTTGCATAATTTGTAAGACGGTGAATTGACGGACGAACATATAGGTCTCAGGGGAACTCCTTCTTTATGGATTTTCGGCAATCCGTAAATTCGAGGGGGATTAGCCGTTTTGCAGGTCAGGTAGTTCTTTTCCTTTAAATCAATGATTTTATTAGCATACATCTTCTCCACTATTTCATTATCTTTCCCTTGTAGCTTATTTGTAGGGTCACGTTTTAAAACCCTATATGTTGAGATGTCATTTACAATTTTCTGCATCTTCATGTTATATTCTGTTTTGTTCATCGCTACAGTTACGTTCCCTTTGTCAGCATTGAGGATTAAAATTTGGTCATGGTTTTTCAGAAACGTCTTAGCAGAATGAAGGGTATTATGAATAAACTTATCTCTAATTGTATATGTCGTCTTATTTATGTAATCGCGTATTAAAGTCGTCAAGTTGTTTCTTTCAATTTCCTGTTTTTCTTTATCTTTAATTGTCTGTATGTAGTTCTCCCCATCTGCTATAATCTTAAATAGTGTAAACTCTTTATTGGATATAGGTAAGGCGAATTTTGGTCCTAAAGATAGGAGCCACTGAATGTCATCTGGAATTTCTGTACTTGTTATATTGCAAAACCAGGGGCGAACGCAGAAATTTTTTTCGGGAGGGGTTTTAAAATTATTATTATTTTTTTTTCATTTAATCAGTTGCACCAAATATGCGTTTCGGTAGTACAAAATGTCTATATTTTTTTTCAATAAATTCGAGTTATTACATATGTTTGCATGAAAAATGTGAAATATCATTTCTCTACTGCTTCGACTTAAAAGAAAATATTGTAATCAGTATTTCTTTATTCGCAACTTCTATATTTCTGTGGATGCTAAGTAAAGCTTAACCATCTAATCTTTGTTCCCCAGTTTTACTTCGTAAATATAATTCAAGCTTAAGAAGGAGCGTTCACTGGAAATATGTGTCACAGGAAGTGTTGGCCCTATCTGCAAGAATCTGTATACCTTTAGGTACAGTGATTGATTGCAAACATCAGGAGCGTCTAGGAATGGTTTTGGACTATGCTCCGTAGGTACATTGAGAAAATGCCTGTAAAGAAACATAATAAGGGTATACATCAAACCTTATAAACCGTATAAAATTATAATTGTGTAAACTTTGGAAATCAACTGTCAAAATTTGTATGGAAACTCGTTTACACATTTCAAATAAATTTCTACAACAATATCACTGAATAATCTTGATAACCTGAAGACAATGTAACTCTGTCGCAAGTGTACACAAAAAAAGAGTATGGGGCGTTCATGTAACAGAGCTCTTAAATTTATAAGAATATCTGCTTGATAAAGCTATCGGTTTAGATGAATACCGCTAATATTAATTTAAATATTAGCATGGCATTTGAATTTAAATGTAGAAAATTACCTTTGCCACATTTTAACACATGATAATTGAAATGTCAAATTACGTTTAGTCGAAGGCGGAAATGTAAAAGCAGCATCCGGTGCCCACAGACATTCAAGGAGCTCATAATTCTCGTTATCGCTTAGTTTACAGTGACCAAAATTTGACGCATCATTAAGCGGAACCTGCAAGGACGTGGATATATAAATTCGGTCGCAGAGAAATTAAAACTTGATTTTCGTGACGCAGAGGGTTGTGAAATTACCGGCATATTGAAAACAATGAGGGTGTTGATTTTTTAAACTTAGAGAAGCGATCATTTTTGGGCCTTAATCAAACTACGCCTAAACGTTAGTATTCATACATGCTAGTAAAATTCCAATAAGATTTTCTCTATCTCATCATTACGTCCTGAGAACTGTGGGACTCGGGTAACTTATAGCCCACTTTCACCAAGTGCTGTTTTAATTTCCTTTTCCCATAGGCATTAACTGCAGTTAAGGCGTGGTGGAAATGAACTCTTACTCTGGAATCAGCTGCACCAAGTTTCCCAGCGCCGGAGCGTATTCATTTTTTCCGTACTTGACACTCGTGAGATTAATTTTCGGCTGTTTGTGAAAATTCGGCAGCCGGAGGGGCAGAAGTTTATCAGTTTAAAATAGTTCGTTATTTTTACAGAATGCATTCGGTACGTAGCACTTTTTGCTCTGGTGATT
>NW_023471427.1:0-710 GCF_013731165.1 Rhagoletis pomonella | reverse complement strand
GCAGATCAAAATGTGCATATAGAATATATGTAGTACTTTTAGGGATTATGTAAAGTATGTATGTATATAAAGTGGTGTTACCAGAGCATCTAGACGGAGAGCTCATGCCCAAAAAACCCATCATTCTTCAGATCGATTGAAATTTTTTGTGAGCTTAGCTTGTTATCTATATATATAAATGTGAATGTCTGTTTGTTTATTACCTTATAACTTTTGAGCCACGACACGGAATCGCACGAAACTTGGCAGACTTATTTGTTTTTACCCCGGGAAGGTATGGCCTTATTTGAAACTATGTCGTAAATTTCGCAAGGGGGCGTGGCACCGCCAATAGACCTGCAAATGTTTAATCAGCTAAAACTTCGGAACCATAAGTCGAAAGAATTTGCAATTTGGTACGAAGACATGTCTACGGGAGGCGCTTATTGTAAGGTATATATAAAAGAGAGCGTGGCACACGAACTTGAAATTTGGAATGCAAACATATCTATGGTAGGTGCTGATAGTAAGGTATATATAAATGAGTTTGTAAAAGGGGGCGTAGCACATAACATGGGCGTGGAAGTTCTTATCAGCCATAACTTCGGAATCACAAATCACATGACCCCTTTAATTCCTTTTAATATGCTTTTAGAATTTAAAAAAACTTCAGTTTCCAGTTCACTTAGCTTTTGCAATGACAATAAAAAAGGATGCCTTAAAATAAAACC
>NW_023471426.1:0-4475 GCF_013731165.1 Rhagoletis pomonella | reverse complement strand
AGGATCTATTGTTTTATGTTTAAAAGGAGTTTTTTTAGTTTAGGAGATTAGGAGAGGAGAGAGATTAGAGAGGCAAACGGGTTGTTTGGTCAGCAAAAATTTATGGGATAAAAATTGCATCAACTAAGAATTTCGAGTAAAGGATTGTATATACACATGCAGATATGAACGAATTTTCGTTCCATAATACATCATACACCCACCCTGTCGGAAACAACAACAACCAAAAAGGAAATATAAATTTTACTATGGCAGCTAAAAACGAAATTTGGATGTATTTCGAAAACAACGCAGACATGGGTTTAGCTACGTGTAAAACGTGCAAAAACAAGCTTAGGAATAATCGAGTGTCTAATTTAAAAGCGCATTTAATTAAATTGCACAAAATTAATTTGAATGAAGCAAGTAATGAACAGTTTGAACCACCGGAGTCGTCAATTTCATCTAAAAGTGCTGGTAAAATAAATCGAAAAAAGAAAATTAAAATTGAGGTGAATAAAAAACAATTGATAAGGTCATATATCGGATTGGTAACGGAGGACTGCATTCCGTTCAATATTTTGAATTCACCAAACATACGAAATTTCATAGATCCGATTTGCGATGGCCTTAGAGTGTCGGACGGAAAAAAAATTACGCTGAATGCATCAAACTGCAAAAAAACATTGTTTATCGTTGCGAATAACATAAAATTGGAAATCACCAATGAAGTGAAAAACAAACTGTTATCATTGAAAATAGACAGTGCTACAAGGCTGTCCAGAAATATATTTGGTGTAAGTGCTCAATTTATTAGTGCGGTACGAATTAAATCTATTATTTTGGGATTGATAGAATTGAAAGGAGCTGGATCAAGCACAGCCAAAAATCTTGCCATTGAAGTGTTGAATGTGCTAAAGCGATACAACATTAATTTAACCCACATCGTCTCGATAACATCTGATAACGGTGCAAACATGCTGAGAGCGACAAACATTTTATCATTTATTTCTGAGGAGGATGTTGAAGAAAACGACGAATTCTGCACTAACGATGAATATTAAAAAAAAAATTGAACTTGTAGAAAAAGTGCCAAACGTGCTAATAGGAAATATACAAGTTTGCCGATGTGCAGCACATACAACCCAGCTGGTCGCTATTGACGTTGCAAAATCGTCTGGCATGCTGAAATACCTATGGAATTGTCGTAATCTTACAAAATACATCAGAAAAACGTCAAATGGCTATCGCGAAATATTTCAGTTAAAAGGATTGAAAATGCCCCAACTAGATTGCCCTACGAGATGGGGATCCACGTATACTATGTTGCAGGATTTATTAGCAGCAAAGCATATGTTAACTAAAATCGAATCTATTAAAAATAAATCTGAGGATGAAATCTTCGAAGTGGATACGTTGGTTTGGGATTTCATTGAATGTTATTGCACAGTTTCCCATCCCTTGCAAAAAACTATAACAAAGTTTCAAGAGGAGCAATTACACTACGGAAACTTTTACGCACAGTGGCTTAAACTAAAAATAAGCACCGAAAAAATTGTAAGCGATTCAAGTCAGGAGCTAATAACAATTGGGAACATGATTTTAAAATCAATAGAAACACGAACAATAACGTTATTTAATAATACATTTTTAATTTCGTGCTTGTTTCTGGACCCTCGCTTTCAACATACTTTAACTGCACAGCAAAAAACCGAAGCTACTCTTCATTTAAAAACAATTTGGGACAGAATCTATAAAAATAATCCTATTTAACCCTTATACTCCGCGCCAACTTCTGCTTCCACACCGGCCGGCAACTTTTTTAATGAAGAAGATGAACTCATGTATCAATATTTAGTACAAGGAACCCAAGCCGAAATCAACAATACGTTCGACGCGTATGCAAGAATTGAGCATCTCCAACTGCCTTTCCAAAGAATTCACGATGTGCTAAAATTTTGGAAGGGAAAGCAGTACACTGACCCAGAATTGTACGAATTAAGTAATGTTTGTTTGCAGTCCCGCCAACTCAGGTTAATATAACGTTTTCATCATTATTTCCCAAGTCGTTTTTTCCTGCTGCTCAAAAGTATTAAATGCAGAGTCCACAAATCTCAGACAATGTTATTTGGAAAATTTAACATAATTGTGATAATTTGAAAATTAGGACCCTTTTTCCATTGCACAATTATCTGTACAGAAACTTAAAATTGAGAGGGCGAAAAAAAACAGCTTAGGAAATAGTGGCCACCCTGATGTACATATCTATGTACGAGTACATATTCACTAAGGCTTTACAAATTTCGTTTTTAACAGGTCACAATTGAGCGAGCATTTTCAACACTAAGGCTGGTTCTTACTGATTACCGTAATCAGCTTAGTCAGGAGACACTCGAAAATATTTTGTTGGTAAAACTGAACCCAAGCTTTCTTGACACAGCTATAGAAACTTTACCTCTCTTCGAAGATACACCAGATGAATAATATCTAGTCGTAATTTTCCTATTTTTATACCCGAGCGCACTTGTGCACAAGGGTATTAGTTATAACTTTGTTCACATAACGGTTGTTTGTAACAGGCAAAAGGAATCGAGATAGATATAGACAAATGTATACATAAATGATCAGAATGAAAAGAGAAATCGATTAAGCGGTGACTGTCTGTCCGTCCGTCCGTCCGTCTGTGCACACGATAACTCGAGTAAAAATTGAGATATCGTAACGAAACTTGGTACGTGGACTTCTTTTGGGCATGGGACGGATGGTATTGAAAATGGGCGAAATCGGACAATAACCACGCCTACCTCCCATATAACGGTAATTTTCAGAAATACGAAAAGTGCGATATTTTAGTAACTACTGGAGATAATTCACTCAAAATTGATATTTACAATGAGTTTTAGACGAAAAATAAGAATATTATAAAATTTTGGCAAATGGGCGTAGCCACGCCTACTTATGGTTACATGCGTATATCTTGGTAACCGCTGCACCAATTTCTTCCAAACTTGGCACAGTTGTTGGTCCTGCTACAACATACCAAACGGCCGCAAATTTTTAAAATCGGACAATAACCACGCCCACATCCCATATAACGGTAATTTAGAAAAATACGAAATCCTCGATAAATCAATAAATATTAAAGCTAATTTATTCAAAATTGATGGTTGCTACAATTTTTTACCAAGAAATACACTTATGATACAATTTTGGAAAATGGGCGTGGCACCGCCCACTTATGATCACATATATGTATCTCGCTAACCGTTCTAGCAATTTGAACCAAACTCGGTATGGTTATTGTGCTTGCCACATAAGAGCAAAGCGTTGAAAATTATTGAAATCGGACTAAATTACGACCGCTTTTCATATAACGGTATATTTCAGTAATGCTTGAAACTTCAATATTTCGAAATTTAAGGACGCTAATTTACTTAAAATGTATACACGCCGGCTTATCGTGTAGCGGTAGTTTTCGGAAAGGTGGAAAACATATATTTAATAATTGCGCCGGGTATTTAATGTTCGGCTCCGCCCGAACTTAGACTTTCTTACTTGTTTATGTTATAATTAGCAATGAATTCAATGAAGACTGTATTTTTCTTTTATTTTTGATTTAAATTTTTCAATATGAAATAAATAATAAGTAATATATTAATAAAAAACAACACTACTTAACAAATTTCAAACTTTTGATTTCTTAAGTTTTCAACCTACTATGAACGGGTAGAGATACCCACTTCCAAAACAGGTACGAAAAGTTGTTGTTCCTTTTGTACTGTTAGGGCGTACTAACAATCAGCGTTGCCAGGTCTTCGACATGAGAAAACGTCCCTCTTGGTCTGAAAAAACGTCATTTCCTACCCAAAAACGTCTTTTTCAAATGTATGCACCCAGAATTGTTCTTATTAAACTTTTATTGTATGCAATGGTACATATGTACGCAAGGTATATTAAAATGTCATTTCTACAGAGCACATTTAAAATTCATTGTAAACTGGTTTGATATCGTTAATATAAGATTTATTATGAAAATAATTCAAGATCAGTTCTACTTACTAGATTTAGTAACAGAGAAAAATTACTGGGAAGGTAAAAAACGTCAGTTTTTACACAAAAAACCTCAAAACGTCAACAGGATACAAAAAACGTCCAAATGACGATAAAAACGTCAACCTGGCAACGCTGCTAACAATACACGATGGGTTTCAATTGCAGCTGAGTACAAACCAAACGAATTTTTTGTTCTTTTGTTCATTGCGTAGTTAGGATTGTAGTAAAGATACTCAGGGTTTTTAAGGTTGCCTATGCGGATATTTCTATGCATTAATTGACGTTTTTTTGCCAAACTGACCACATCGTTAACAATGCAGAAATTATGCATAGATAAACACTTGCTAGGGAGTCTCAAGGTTTCCTAGACGGATATTTATATGCATCATGAACGTTTCTCCTAAACTAAAAAAACTCCTTTTAAACATAAAACAATAGATCCT
>NW_023471425.1:0-4475 GCF_013731165.1 Rhagoletis pomonella | reverse complement strand
AGCGGTCGTTATTCATATACCCACATACATACATTCATATATTACTTTTCATATCAATTCAAGTGTATAACATGCGCCCCACGCTTTTCATTTTCAATTTCATAGATTGTTTATAATGACTTTTGCTAAAATTTCAAAATCAAAAGTTATCAAAACAAATTCTATGGGACTGAGAAGTATTATTTTCTACTTTTTAGTCCATTTATAAAAGCGTTGTATATTAAAAAGTTTTTTTTTTATATTATTTATTTTCTACTTTTTAGTCCTGTCTGAATAAAATTTTGCAATAGATATTAAAATAATTCAACGATATTAATAGAAGGGTGCACACACATGCATTTACATATGTATGTACATACAAACGAGCACCAATTAATTTTATGTAAAGAAATGGCGTGTCGTCTATTTCCGCCGATATGCGTGTATAAACCCTCCTCAAAGTCTAGCCAAAAAGCCAGCAACTCACACAACAGGTTCCCCAGAGCAATTCGCTCGAGAAAGTGGTACCCGGTACACGTAATACGCGGCACACAGCACAACAATCCGCCAAAACAGGCAACCCGGCCCAAAATTACCACCGTAGAAGGCAGAAACCCCGAGCGGCAGTGCAGGAGCCCAAGAATTACCCTTAAAACGGCCACAGGAGCTTAAAAAGACCAACTGGTCCCCAACTGGTCCGAAGGTAAGTAGTTTCGGACTAGTCCTAAACTGATTCCCAACGGGTTCCCGGACTGGTCCCCGACTGGTTACCAACTGGTCCCACGAACTAGTTACCAACTGGTCCCAAAGTGTTTACCAACTGGTCACCCTATACCTCAAGTGGTCCACAAGTCACTTCACTTACAAAGCATTCGATTTAGTTGACAATAGTCAAACTACATAACGTAGACCTAAAATTTCTACAGCGAAAGTAAAACTTTGAAATCGATTTTAAGCGGTCGTTATTCATATACCCACATACATATATTACTTTTCATATCAATTCAAGTCTATTACATGCGCCCCACGCTTTTCATTTTCAATTTCATAGATTGTTTATAATGACTTTTGCTAAAATTTCAAAATCAAAAGTTATCAAAACAAATTCTATGGGACTGAGAAATATTATTTTCTACTTTTTAGTCCATTTATAAAAGCGTTGTATATTAAAAAGTTTTTTTTTATATTATCTATTTTATAACGAATGAAAGCTAGTATACAGAAAATATGAATTTAAAAAAAAGCGGCCATTTCACGGCATAAACGTAAGGCAACTCGATTAACTCAGTTTTGAACTTTTTTTTTTGTGTGATTTTAGTAGGCTGGTATCAATATGGTATCCACAATCCTTTGTTTTTAATAACCAGTTTCATACGTCTAGGCATGCTCTCGACTAAATTTTCTATTATTTCGCTAAGTATATTTTCCCATTCTAGCTTTACTCGCCTCCAAAGCTCTTCCATATTAGTCGGAGCTCGCGTATGCTGTTCCAATCGCCTCTTGACCACAGCCCATAAATTTTCAATAGGGTTGAGGTCAGGGCTTTGTGCTGGCCACTGCAGTAGTTGAAAATTTTGCTCAAGCAGCCAGCGGTGTACAATTTTTGCGGTATGTTTCGGATCTCCGTCCTGCTGGAAAACGACTTCTTCTTCCGGGTATGCGCTCATATCTACAAAGTCGGGCAAGTTTGATTGAAGAATATGGAGATAGTTTTCCTTCTTCATTATCCCTTCAATTTTATTTAACGGCCCCAAATGCCACCAAGTAAAACACCCCCAAACCATTAAGCTGCCACCACCATGTTTTACAGTTTGCTTCACATGGTGCTTTTGAAGATGTTCATGAGGTCTACGCCAAAAATAATCTTTTCCATTGCTCTGGAAACGATTAATTTTCGTTTCGTCAGACCAAATTACCCGTTTCCAGTCCTCAACGGTCCAATTCTCGTGACTTTTGCAAAATTTCAGTCGCGCTTTGATGTTCTTATCAGACAGAGCTGGCTTTTGCTGCTTAACTGCTGATACTAATCCTATTCTGTGGAGCGCTCTACGTGCAGTTGGTGCACTAACGTTCTTGTTTATAGCCAGAGCTGCCTGTTTTGGCGTTTTTGACGTTTTATTTTGCATTTTGCGCAACATCAAACGGGCGTCGGAGTCCTTTAGTAACCTGGGCCGACCTCCAATATTTGGTACCGGAGCGATATTTCTCCGTTTTTGGACAACTATTACCGTTCATTGGCTCACTTTCAATTTTTGAGCAATAACACGTGACGAGTTCCCATTTTTAGTCAAGTCGACTATATTATCTTCAATACTTATTGCAATTTTTCTCATTTTCTTTTTTACCACTATATCAAACGCGAACTTACTCTCCAAAAATAACGCACTTATTGAAACAAACCTCGAAGAATGTTGTGTAAGTAAAGAAAAATCATGACATGTATCTAACGGCATATTCCAATCTTCTAAAATCTTACAACAGAAAAGTTCAAAACTGAGTGCATAGAGTTGCCTTACGTTTATGCCGTGAAATTACCGTTTTTTTTTAAATTCATCTTTTCTGTATACTAGCTTTTATTCGTTACATAATAAAGACCAATTGCTGAGAATTTCGAAAGAATTCGCTCATTATTAAAAAAGTTATTACACTGTAAGTAAAAAAATCTCGAACATGCACTCGGTTTTGATTGCCAGTGTATGTATGTACATACAAACGAGCACCAATTAATTTTATTTAAAGAATGACGTGTCGTCTATTTCCGCTGTAGCAAACGTAGTACATAGGGCGGCATCTAGATGTCATCTACCTCGCCCTATTCACTACAGCTATCGCCCTATGCACTACTTCACTACAGATGTCGCCGTATTCACTATGCTTTTTTATAGGAGCTTTTCAAAGCTTTGCTTTGGTGTCGGACACACAACATTGAAAGCTTCTGGATCCACAACATTGCAAGTTGATAAAAGCGTTGTAAAAAGCAAAATTTTTTTAGAAGAAAATATGAAACTTTATATTTTTCCCCCAAATGGGGATTCATTTCTTCCCGTTCTTCTTCTTATTCTACTGAGCTAAGGCAGTGTCAAATCGAGCTGTCACAACTGATACCACCTTGTATTATTGCATCATGGATAGGCAGGTCTAATATTCTATCCAATTGGGAGTAGGATTTTCAATATCGATTTTTCCGATATATAGCCATATCGATTTTACATGCAATGAACTAAATCGATTAATAATATCGATACTTTCTTAAATATCGAAGATTCCTAGTTTGCATGTTGTATGGCAAAATGGGAAAAGTAGGTTTGAAGAATGTTTGACAAGCCGCTTGTGTGGTGTATTTCGCTCTTTATAAAACTTCGGAAAGCTTTTTGTTCAAAAATTTGCAGAGCGATTTAGTAACTCTGTTGTGTAAAACATGCTTGCATTTGTTATCTGCAAATATATCGAGAGAAAATTCCTCAAAATAAAAATTCTCAAAAAATACTCAAGCGCACCCGAAATTCCTCACGTTTTGAGGAATTACTCACAAAGTGGCAACACTGGGAATCACAAAAGACAAACTCACATTTTCTAAATGAGATCCGGTTACACGGGGCTGCCAGCTTACATAACCTAACCTAACCTAAGTACAAGCTTTAAGTGGCGGCAAAATATCATTGATTTTTGGCAATTTTTGTTTTTTTTTTTGTTGGTGCTAGGCATTTTATTCATGAATTGTATATAAATAAAAATCTAGGGGAAGTAATTCCAAAATAAGTGATAAATTAATTAATTTTGAGGGCCAAAACTGTTTAATGGCCAATTATAGCGCTGAGCTAAATATTTTCAGCGACATAAAGATTTAAAAATCGGATAAAAAATAAGAAAGTTATAGCAAAAAACGCGATTTAGCGGGTGCCTAAAAAAAAATTTTACACCTAAAGTTTTCTCTCGACATAAGTGTTTAAATATAACTGAGACACGCTAAACTTCTTTCATATGGCGTGGTACCGCTTAATGTGCACACATACATATGTATTGATTTTCTACTGAGTTTTATTAATTATTTGCTTCATGCATGATTTATACATGGTAATTGTTCCTACTTGAAGTGTCAATCAGAAGTGCTATTGAAATTTGCTTGTGCCTAATTGAAGTGTCAAAATTACTAATGACAGTTTTAGTTGTCAGCATCTGAAGTGGATAGGATTAAAAATAATCACGTTCTTAACACTTTCACTTATTAGGTAGGAGAATTCGGAAATGGGGAAAATAACACATGTTTTAAAAACAAACTGACTTAAGAATGGGAATGTGTGCGTAAATACATACTCGTATATATGTATATACAAATAGAGGGTTTAAATAAAAGCAAATGTATATACAATATGAGAAAAAAGTTAAGTTAAAGAACTAGATATGAACTAATAGAGATTAAGATTGAATGATAAAAAAGGCAAAATTCGCTGTTAATATCAGCTAATTCAATAAAATCCCTATACTTGATGTTGTTA
>NW_023471424.1:0-4476 GCF_013731165.1 Rhagoletis pomonella | reverse complement strand
AGTATAGAGTATAGATATTTTGAAAGCCGCTTTTTCGTTTTTTTTTTTCTATTCGAAAAACTCGAGAAGAGCTGTACTTATATTTTTGAAATTTTGGACATTGACTCCAGACTATCCAGGGATGATAATAGAAGAAAAATAATTTCGATATATCAAGGAGGCGTGGCACCTCCCATACAAACTGAACTTTTCACGCAACATATCTCTGGAAGTATTCATTGTAGAGTGCTGCAACTTAGTGTAGAGATATATAATATCAACTTCAAACTCATGGAATAAATGGGAGTTATTGAAAAACGGGGCGTGGCACCTCCCATACAAACTGAATTTCTCACACCCCATACACATTTTAATGTGAGAAGTTCAGTTTGTATGGGAGGGTCCACGCCCCGTTTTTCAATAACTCCCAATTTTTCCATGAGTTTGGCGTTGATATTATATACCTCTATACTAAGTTGCAGCACTCTACGATGAATACTTCTAGAGATATGTTATGTGAAAAATTAAAAAAAAATAAATCCGGTACATAAACAATATAAATTCAGGGCAGTGTTTAAGTAAAGTCGCCTAACTTCGACAATTTTTAGACGATTGCAATAAATGAGCTATCAGATTATCTAAAAATAGATTTAAGTTTAGATAGTTTAGTGAAATTATCGATGGCCAAAATTTAAAATTAAGAGAAATATGTTTTTTTTTTTATTCTACCCGATAAAAAATCCCAGCAAACCAAGTCCGACAATATATTATTATATACCATTTTAAAGGCCTATATATCCTCTTCTCAGATCATATTCGATCTATGAAATGGAATCAAATATGGCCATTCAAAAACTCATAAGTCTACAAAATCGTATTTTCTGGCCTAAATCGACCTCTAAAAGACCTTTAAAAATCTCTAAAAATAGACAATAATATTTCTGATAGAACCGAATAAAATTAGGGAATTTGAAGAAAGAGGAAGAAAAGTAGGCTGAATATAAAAAAAGAGAGATCGAAAGAAAAAAAAATATAGAAGCAAAATTAAAAATTATCATATCATGGCAAAAAATCACCAAGATGCGACTAGCTTGCGCTAAAAAGATTCGTTGAAAACGAAAAACAGGGATAAGTTTCTTCAA
This sequence comes from Rhagoletis pomonella, assembly GCF_013731165.1. NCBI lineage: Eukaryota > Metazoa > Arthropoda > Insecta > Diptera > Tephritidae > Rhagoletis > Rhagoletis pomonella. The sequence continues at coordinate 3,355 of NW_023471424.1, read as the reverse complement.
ATTTTGGCAATTATAAAAGTAGTCAATGAAGCAGAGAGAGCTTTTACTCTGCACGTCCTATACAAAATGTATAGAAAGCTTAAAAGAGCTTTGCCCGCGGGCAAGGCGGTGCCCATCACCGCAATAAAGCCATAAAAAAAGTTGAAAAAGCATTAGGAAAAAATTATTAGACAAATGTGACAGTGAAAAAGAGCAGGCGAAAACTAGGACCCTAAATTAATAAAAATTTTATAGCAGCAGAGAGAAAAGAAACAATGTTAAGTAAGCAAGAATTGCGAAATATACCAAAGCGCTACATGCTTTTGACAGTAAACTAAGCATATCGGCTTTTTGAAAAGGAATTCAAGGATTTTGACATTAGCAAAGCAAAATTGTATGCGAGCAGACCAAGATGAACAGAAATAAGGTCAATTGACACTATTTCGCATACTGGTGCGTAACAAAGTCATTTGACATTATTACTTTTTCAAAAGCGAAATAAAATCCATTGACATTATTCCTCTTTCAAACGTTAAATTTGCGTAGCTTCGCGGCGGCCGCGCGCCTTGCTTGCGCCAAATTCTTGTTTACTTTATTTTTCTTTTGGAAAGGAAATAATGTTAATTGACTTTATTTCGCACCAGTATGCGAAATAGTGTTAATTGACCTTATTTGCATTAATCTTGCTACCTATCATCCACTAGCTACTCAGGCCTTAAATGGTTTGGAAATATAGACAATAGCATAAGTTTCAGCTATTTTCCAGAGACATCCCATAGAAAATTATGTAAAAACACGTCTAATAAATTTAGAGGCTACTTCATCTTAACTCTGACCGCCGGACATTGTTTTTAAATCAAAGCTGTCCTTTTAACTTTAAAAATCTGCAAGGTTTATGCAAAAGTATTAAGCGACGACGCAAATATCAGCTACTTAGTATACAATAAAAATGAAATAATTTAAGAATTTTATGAACTAGTAACATTCTCGGAGGCTTTGGAGAAAATCTATCTTCGGTTTTTGAGAAATTGCATTCCAACTTCCATCGCGATTCCCCAAACCTCTCCGAAAGTAACATACGACAATCTTTTATCCAGGCAACGATATGTACACGTAAAATTTAACTTAGGAAGGTAATTTAAAAGGTCATTTTGAATTAAAAATTACCTTGTCCTTAGTAGCAATAGAGCAAAAACAACATTTGTATTTTATTGTTGCTTCTGGTATCGAAAGTGTCAAAAACTGTTCTGATTTTTTTTCTTTTAAATCAAAGCGTGCCATGTGAAGTACAAAAAAAATAGAAAATAAAAATTTGAAATTTGGAAAAAAAATAAAATTTGATGCAACTTTCTTTCTTGGTAAATTTGTTAGCTTCTCGAAGCATTGATCCAAGGCCCAGTAATCAGCGGTTGTGCTCCTGAGTTGGGCGAAGGTTCCAAAAGATGCTATTCAATCGCTTGTTTTGTATGGTAAAAGGTTTCACATGCAGATAGATTTAAACAATTTAAAATTTTTGTGAGAATAAATTAAACATATATTTGACATTTTCGAGGCCAAATAATTTGAAAAAAATCAAATCAGCCGTTCTACTGATACCATCGTATATACTTACAAGTATGGAATCCTATGCCCCTTTTTGTCTATTCTCTTTCTAACAGCGGACGTGCCTGCCAAACTGAAAAGCATGATGGCGGCATGTTTGACAGGCACGTTCGACGATGCGAACGGCAATGGAAGGTAATAAATGGAAGATGGATGACATGAGAATGAAAGAATTATGAAATAGCAGAATGTCGAACCAAAACGAATTTCAAAAATCTGACAATGCGAATGACGTCAAAATGAAAGAAATGCCGAAATGTCGAAACAGAAGAAATAGATGACAGGCACGTGTTCAAGGGTTTCGTGCAACAAAAAGAGTTGTTGTGTTGCGCCATTCAATATTAAAAAAAAGTAATGTGGTTAAATACGCTTTTCTATAAAGTTGAAAAATTACATATTTCGCCAGCCAAAAAGTGTATAAATAAATATATAGCATATTGCTATAAGATTTATTTATAAAAAACGGTACATGCTTATGACCTTATTCATAAAAAAGAAAATAGATGTAAAGTAACATTAAAAAAATCGATTTGCTTACTTTTTAAGAATTTGGGAAAAACATTTAACTAAAGTTTTTGTGCACCCATCTCTTTTTCTGTTTATTATTTTCAAATTTTTCTTTTCCTTAATACTCATTGAGTTTTCATTTACACCCAGCAAAAATCAAAATATTTTATAAGAAATTTGTTGACCGTGAACTTTTATAACTACATTCATAAAAATATTACTAATTTTGGTTTATAATTTTTTTCCATCTTGTTATTGCTGAATATCAAAAAGGAGTTAATAAATAATAAAAAGTTAGTTACAATTTTAGTGAATGGTTCTTGCAAATAATATTATATTATGGTTGAAATGACTTGATCGCCGTCAGGAGCTTATCAACTTTTTTGCCAAAACCAAAGCAGACGGGAAGGAAAAATAGTTGTTCATTAACGATTTGTCTGAAATATCGTTCTTGAAACGCGTTACTGCTCACTAAATTTGTAAAAATTAAATTTTTTCACTTAATTGTTATATTCTTCCTCATTGTGGTAAATTTACTCATCATCACAGCAGGTCGCCATCTTCTTTTCTATGATTATTATATCGCTACTTTGAATTTCTAAGTTTTGACAATTCTGATCTAAAGGTAAACGAAACCTCAGAAACTTTAAATGCACTGAAATTCACTAATACCCACTTCCGCAAAAATCACCTTATTTCGTATTTCCTTTGTTGAAAGTTACTGTAAATCACATATTTTTATTGCCTTATTAATAAAAAATAAAAATTTTTAAATCCCAGGATGGTGTGAGGTAATCACTTTCGACATCTAAGTCCACTATTTATTACCTTCAAGGGTACGTGCCCGTAGTTGGTCTGCTTCCACAATTTTGATTCCCTCAGTCTAAGGGCCACTTTTGCGGCTGAACCTGTTACAGATACTTGTGGCGGCTTCAGGTAAAAGATCATGTTCGACCCTTCTTGTGGTGCGCTTCTCGCGACGCCTGATAAACCGAGGCTTGCGAGTCTCTGTACTCTTCAAATTACTCTCTGAACGCTGCTTTTATCCAGTGCTTTCCACCAGATAATCAATAAATGAACGGATTTGAAACTAGGCCTTTCCAACTGCCACGACAGCGCGACTGGGCGGATCGGAAACTCGGCCTTTTCGACCACCCAAGATATATCAAGATACAGAGAAACCCAAAAAGTATAGCGCGGATTGGAAACTCGGCCTTTCTAACCGTCGACACAACCTGGGGCCAATGGCATGCTTTTGCATTGATAT
>NW_023471423.1:0-4476 GCF_013731165.1 Rhagoletis pomonella | reverse complement strand
GTGTTAATGTCCAACTGAGGTGCTTTTGTTGCAAAGACCTTCACAGAATTTTTATTTTATTTGTTTAAAATGATACGATGCACCAAAATACGAATACATACATAAATACATACATAATATGTTACTATTATAAGGTAAATTTATGTCTTTCAAAATAACATGCTATTACCGTGAACTTGTTGTTTCGATGAAAAACATTTTCAGCTGGAAAGCTCTTACTCTTAATTTTGCCTAACTACTTACCGAGTACGTCCAAAAAAATTTTGTTTCCATTTCGAATATGTTACCAGTAGTAGAGGGGTCATTACTAAGCCTTAATTTTGAAGAGGACCTCATAGAGCCAGAGAGAGAGAGAGCCACGGAGAAAACTGTTTGGATATCACATCAATACAAATTGGTTACTATGGATGGGATATCATTAACAATGCATTTAGTTTAAATACTGCGAAATCTGTATAATTCGCCTAGATTTGATTGCATCTACTAGGCTGTCTAAAAAACCCGCCAAGTTTGTAACAAACTTTTGTCCATTTTTATCAAATTTCTTACAATAAGAGAACCAAATTTGTCAATTCCCCACTAATTGTTGCTAAATGGTTTGTAAGTTTCGCGTTAGCTTCATCCAGACAGTTCGTCTACTTTAACTGATTTTCCGATATATATTTATAAAGCCAGAAATTGAGGCAGGAAATAGCACCATTTGGACATTAATTGCGATCTTGTTATAGCAACAGTACCCAGCTTCCAGCGGTCTCGTCCACTTCATCATCTAAATCGGCGAGCCTGAGGTCGAGAAAGCAGGTGTCTCAGGGTCGGTCGGGTTGCGGGTGCATGTAAAGAGCTGTTGGGTGTGTTAGGACCTTGGCCGCATGCTGGGAAGATGTTTCCCTATTCTTGGACCAGCCGAGAGAGGTAGCTGTTGCGTCTTTGGCGTCACCCAGAACGGAGCTGTGCTAGGGTACGGCTTCTCGGTAGTTCAGCTTCCTCACAATGCTAATGGGCGGCGGTCGACTTTTTAGCGCGATGTTAACTTTTTTGGGACTAAAGCTCGTGCTGGCAGTATCGCTGTATACGCTGTTGATTGCAAGAGGTCAACGTACGGCTCGATTTTTTCGTTTTCCAGTCGTACAAGTGCCGTGTGGTGGATCATTTTGAACCAGATCTTTATTGAGTTGGTTCCCACAATGACATCCTACGAATAACTGCTTCGATATCAAGATATTGTGTTCTTTTAGCGCCAGCATCAGCCTTTCGTCGTATAGGTGAGATCGGACGACATAACGAGCCCTAACCGCCAAAATAACGTAAGCGACATTTTTTTCAAAATTTTGTTTTTGATGCAGAAATATTCCTAGAGCATCTAGATGCATTTCTGCATCAAAAATAAAATTTCGAAAAAAATGTCGCTTACTTTATTTTGGCGGTTAGGGCTCGATAATATGATAATCTGTAGTTGTACACAGAGCTGCGATCTGGAATGTTTTTAGATTTCTCTGTTCCGGATAACTCGTTCCTGCCACCCACACTGACGAAGCGTGGTTTACCACCGATGAGCCGGTTGCAGTTGTCTAGCAACTTTATAATCTTTTCTTGTCGCCTGATTTGTTTCAAGGTGGAAGTAAACGCTGAGACGGGGAAATTTCTATCTCCGCGTATGTGTGGTTGCATAAATTATTTACATATTTTAAAATGGTTTTGTTTTTTATAACGCAGTCGCATTTCTGGCTAGTATATTTCAGGACGAATGGATAAGGAATGAGCCAAGGTCTTTCTCTAGCAAATCCAATTTTTGGCAGCAAATGTCAGTTAAGCGGTTTTGCAGAATGACGAAATGCGGTTTTGTACTTTAAACGACGATCTGTTCGATATTATGGACTAAACTACGATGTTCATTATAGAAATTTAAACAACTGGGTTCCTTTCTAAGCCTTTAACTACATATGTACATATATGTATTTTCGTCAACATCGATGTCTATCTTCAACCCTGAGGTGCTCATCGGCATCGCAACCTTATTGGCAACTAATTGATACCAAGAAGCAGTAATGCTTTCACCTGATTTCATGTCCTAAACTAAAACAACGACTAGCCCGCCCATATATCATTTTTCAACTTATCATTTCAACCACATTTATTCATTAAAATTTCTGCAATTATAATTGCAGACATTAAAAATTCGTATAAATATAAAAATCCGAACATATATAGACACACACATGTATATTCATATCTGCGTGTGTATATGTTAATGTTGGTGTCACTTTATGAATTAGCTCGCACTTATCCATGTGCGACCGAGTCCGTAATTTGCTTACCAGTGCCATTCACACTTACTCAAGTACCACTTGATGGCCTTGGCTAAAACACACGTCTCATTTGTTCGACATCAACCTGCCGACGCGTCGGGTCGCCATTAAGTACCCTCCCATACACATACACGTAATTGGCGTTCAAGTGTGTATTTTGGTAATTTAATTTGAATTTGCATGAATCCTTCACATACCCCATACACTTTTCCAAAGAAAACATCAACATTTATTTGAATCCACGCAGACCTAAAAGTGCCAATGTAAACCCTTTTCAAGGTGCAGCGCAAAATGGGACCAAAAAGGTAATTAAGCTTTTTATGCGAGTATTCTTGCGCGTAAGGAAATTGCGTAGAAGTCAGTTAAATTTTATGCATTTACATATGTACTTGCATTTGCACGGATGTATATATGTTTATAATTATGCACATGTGTAAGTTGGCTGGTAAATTGCGCACTTGGTCTTGATTTTAATATTCTGATAAATTTTATGATTTTTCATATGATTTTAATGACACATTTGTTACTGTCGCAGAAGGTCTTTATGAACATTTATTCATATATGTTACAAATATATGTAATTCTACACATTTTACTCAAATTTTTCCATTAAGAACGGCCTGAAGCATAATAAAAATTGGTGATTCATGAAAGTTATACAAAACATTTGCCGTAATTATGTACGTTTGACGAGCTGATTATGTCTGATAAATGTACTTTAAAATCGGTGGAATTAATTACATCCTGCATATATTTTCACAAAACAAGACACCCCTACGTTTGAGCATTCATAAATGTATGTCGACCAGAGACCGTAACGGTTATGCTTTTTATCAAAAAACTTAAAAATAATCGTTATTTTTTCACCGATATGTTTTCGGTCAAAAATAAAAGTTAACACTTGACTTTTATTTTTTCGGTCAAACATAAAAGTTAAAATATGACTTTTTTTTCGTTCAAAAATAAAACTTAAAATTTGACTTTTATTTTTTCAGTCAAATATAAAAGCTTAAACTTGACTTTTACTTTTTCTGAAGATTACGTTCGAAAAGCATTTATGGAAATAGGCACCTATAAGGAGAAGCGCATTGATGTTGATACGGACCTTATGAATTACTGGGAGAGTAAAAAATGTATATATAAGAGAGCTGGCATGTATTATACTTACGGTGACCATAAATATGGATTCAAAATGAAGGACAATTTTTCAAAAATATGCCTACATATATTTACGTAGTATAAAAATATCAAAAGAGTATTTATGATTCTAAATTCTTAATATATTTTAAACTTTAAAAATGAATCACGTTTTCTTCATCGATATTAATCTTTTTTACATGAATATTTATCAAAGTATAGTAAAACATATTATAATTACAATAGCTTACACGAAAAGTGAAAATCTTTAAAAGATTATTTTATAGGCAAATTTTGAGTCGTTCAAAACAAAAACAATACCCTTCTCTTTTTGTTTTTTTTTTTTTTTGGTACTTTTCGCAGTTATTTGTCAAAAATCGACGTCATGAATCGACGTTAACGACGAGTTACCAAAGTGCCCTTTGCAAAAATATATAATTTGTGCAGGTTGCGCTCCATAGCATCTACATTTCTAATCCGATTTTCATTATCTTTGGCTCAAAGTTTACTGTAATGATATATCTTCTTAATCGAATTTTTAAAATAATGAAAAAAATAATCAAATGAAACTGCGTATTTGATTGAAAATCTCACTTTTTTCGACTTTGAAGACAAAATGCAAATGGTCGCCTGTAGCACTAATAATTTTCATTGAAGTCGCCACAAGTCATATATTTTGGGAAGAGGCACATCAATACCCTTCGAGCTGTAAGTCGCTTACATTGAGATATTGAAGAAAAGCTACGAAAAGTACCAAAAAACACTTTTTTGAAAAAATCCATCCATTGTCCGATAATTTTGAAATAACGAATAAAATGCGGGACAAATGCAGGACACTTGGAAAAAATCAGTACATTTTCAGGTTTTTCAGGTTTGAAAAACTACGCAGGACCGACCTTCGAAAAACAGTACGGTCCTGCAAAAAATAGAACGGATGGTCACCGTAATTATACTGTATAATTTATACATCAAGTGCCAGCGACAAAAAGTCAGTGTAGAACACGCGTTCTCAGCACTAAGCTTATTCTTAGCG
>NW_023471422.1:0-4476 GCF_013731165.1 Rhagoletis pomonella | reverse complement strand
CCGTTTATCCGGGTTTTTGTCAATTTGGAAATAGGGAACCGGTTTTTTACAATTGCCTTTTTTCGAATAACTCGTTAGCCGGGTTTCGAAAAAAGGCGTAAAATCGAATACCCTAGTAAATTTTATAAGTCAAATCAGCGAATGCGTATTTAATACAGTTGTATTACTTCATTTGCGTATCTTCGTAATCCATGTGCTTTTAAAGATATCTTCTGCATACTCAAAAAACCTACTAAACATGATTATTTTTGCTTATTTTTCAGCAACGGAACTTAACGAAACAATAGTGAATGGCCAATGGACAAATACATCCTGCAGCAGGATGCTGACAAGACAATCGCAGTTTCAGTACAAATCACATCGCATCGCATCACAAGGGGTCATCACAATGGTTATCTTTACGAGACTTCCGCCTCTATGTGCACACAAATACAAATTATTTATTCACTTTTCAAACTTATTCCAACTCTTCAGTTCATTTGATATTGGATCACTAGTCTTATTGTATGGAAAGTAGTGTATATGCTATATGCATCTGTATTTATTAAAAGTAAAGCAAAACTAAAAGAAAAAAATACAATAAGAATATCTGCATATACTCATCATTTCAAGCTGTTTGGTTGAATGACACTGCCTTCAGGTTTAAATGAAACGAAAAAATGAGACGAATTGATTCGTTACAAATCGTGGCTTTAGTATTCGGTACGGTGACTCCTATTACTAAATTGAATGCAGCTGACCTGGCGCTGTACGCTCCTGCGAATTGGTCACACATTTTAGTTTTAAATGTGATTTCATTGACCTTCCACTTATTTCTAGTCATTTAATTTAGATGTGAATTTTCTAATTGGTTGAACATTTCCGGTATACTGTTCGAAATATAGAATTTACTAATTTCACACTATTTAAATTTACCAACAGATTTATGTATGTATTTTGCAAGGACCCCAGCCAAGAGAGAAACGTAAATTTTGCCTACAGTGCAGTCTAGTACAATTTTCCGTATCCGGAAACGAATAGAAAACGACTACATCTATCATTTATTTTCGTATCCGGAAAACGTTCGAAATTATTTATTTGAAAGCAATAGTTGTACATATTTTATTTGTTCATGCTAAACATTCGAAAGCATGCATGCGTAGTTGGCGGTGGCTGAGCGTGTAGAGGATCGTGCCACTATTTGTTAGCTTCCAGAAGGTGCCGGGTTCGAATTCCATCAGGCGCTTCCTTAATTTTATTTTTTTGAATCATGAAAAAATATCTGTGAAGTGCAGAACGAAAGCGTATTGAATGAAAAATTCAGTCACACAAATTTCAGTAAAAAAAGCCAAAATAGTATTCGTTTCACAAACAATATTCGGTACATGCCTGTACATAGTACATACTTACGTATCTGCCGCACACTTTAGTGGGAAAACGGATCGTCAAAGTGTCCGGAAATGGAATCGGCAAACGGACAAAAATCCGCACGTGATCTTTTTTCCTTTTTCGGATCGATTTTCGGATTTTTTGCCGGCTGGGACTGTCTGCAAAGAAGTTTTCGTTGGCTGATGTGCGTATCATAGTATAAAACCTTTAATTTGACAACATTTTTGATTGGGGGTCTCGCCTATTCGAAAAGTTATATCTGTTTAGCAATCTAATTATACGTATAAAATGCAAGCTTGAAATACAATACCGGCGAACGGCAAACTTCGCCGAATTGGGCGATGCTGTCGGTCACCGTTCGCCCAACTATTTCGCCTACTTAAACAGAATTAGAGCGGTAGCGAAAACAGCTGATCCCATTTGGTCGCCTTTATAATTTGGGTGACCATATTTAGAAAAAACTAAACCATATTTAGAAATGAGGAAATGATAACAAATATAAATGTAAAACAAAGAAAGATTATTATAAATAATTTGTTTCAAGCCATATTTAACGAATCCACAACTATATTTTTCAAACAACAAAAAAAAAATCGTGTTTAGGTTGTTTTCTTTTTAAACTTTGAAAGCACAAAACAAATACGGCCACCTTTGGCACGCACAGCTGTCATCGCCCAGCAGAGCGATAGAAATAAATCTATCGCCATGAAACGCCGCCAAGCGAACTTCGCATTTCGCTTTGGCTGTGTTCAATTTCATATGCTTGCGGGTGTTCTAATTTTGACAGCGCGAATTTCGCTGTGGTGAGTTCACCGTTCGCCGGCATTGTATTTCAGCTAGCAAAGGTATTTTTGTGAAGGTCATCACATCTGCACCGTTCTTTCGAATTTCAAAAATGAGATCAAATTAAAGAGCTCGGCCTGTAGTTGTGGAAAAACGCTTTGTTTTATTTTATCATTATCATTATCGGATTATTGTTTGTCCAAACATAGAAAACCTACATAGAATATGCAAAACTAGTCTAGACATCAACCTCATTGGTAGATATTATAGCAAAGAACATAGGACTAGTCTTGACATCTACCTCACCGGAAGTAGTGAAATATTTAATAATTTAATTATTATTACTGCGCCTAAAAATATGCACAACGCTGCAGCGGAACTGGTCGACACCCCATTTCTTTAAATGAAATGTGTCCTTATGTATATATACATACATGTACTATGTTAAAAGAGAAAATAAATAAAGTCAGTTCGATAAAATGCAGCATATATTAGAATATCGTTGAATTATTTTAATATCTATTGCAATTTTATACATACAAGACTAAAAAGTAGAAAATAAATAAAATAAAAACTTTTTAATTTCTATAAATGGACCAAAAAGTGAATAATAATATTACGCAGTCCCACAGAATTTGATTGATAACTTTCCATTTTAGAATTTAGCAAAAGTCATTGAGTCATTGTTCACGCTTGCCTGGTTATCAGGTTATGTGGTTATATTTTTTTATTCAGTTTACAACAATAAAATACACTACTCCATAATAATTTTTGACCAGATAACCTGATAACTAGGCAAGTGTGAACAGCCTCATTATAAACAATTTATGATATTGAAAATCAAACACGTGATAATAGTCAAACTACATAATGTAGACCTAAAATTTCTACAGCAGAAGTAAACAATTTCAGATCGATTTTAAGCGACACATACATACATATATTAATTTTCATATTAATTCAAGTCTGTTACATGCGACCCACGTTTTTCATTTTCCATCTCATAAATTGTTTATGACTTTTGCTAAAAGTCTAAAATCAACAGTTAGCAAAACAATTTTTATGGGACTGCGAAATATTATTTTATACTTTTTAGTCCATTTATAGAAACGTGGTGGATTAAAAAGTTTTTTATCTTATTTATTTCTTAACTTTCTTAACTTTGACCTTCGCTAATTTCAAAAATGTATATATAAGTTGCCAAACATGTGGCATTTATCTAAAAGTACATTTAATTTCGAATAAAATAAGCAATAACCGCCTAAGTCGACTTAAGAAGGAATGGAGTTATATACGCTATCGTATTTTTCAACCCCTATTCCATACGTACGTCAAATCCCGATCTCGCTAACTAGGCTACTCAAAAAGTTATAGGCGAAAATATTTTGGTTTCCCCATGAGGCTTACATTACAAACCAAATATTTAAAACGTTTTTTTCTCGAATTCTGGTTTTGCGACTTAGGCGGTTATTGTTTATGAGCACGGATTTACACCTCACGTAATGCAATTTTGCATGAAAATTGTCTAAGTTAAGCAACTAAAGCAGTGTTTGCATTATTCAACTTTGCGTTCAACAATTGCGTTCAACTCAACGCAGGGTTGCACGAAAAAAAAGTTGAATGGCTAAATATTGGCTGGCGACCAACTTTGTTGAAAGCGATTAGTTGAAAGGCCATTCAACCAAAAGTTGAATGCAAAGTTGAACAATGCAAACACCTTTTTATGGCGAATATTTTGATATTTTTTCATATTTTGATATTTTTAGCCATTCAACTTTTTTTTCGTGCAACCCTGCGCTGAGTTGAACGCAAATGTTGAACGCAAAGTTGAACAATGCAAACACACTTTAAGTACAAATGAGGCCTCGAATTTATATATCGATTTTTTAATCTATTCGAATCGAAATAAAAATAATCGGCGCAGGAAGAAGTCGTCAAAAAATAAATCGATCTCCAAGATCGATTCATATAATTTGCCAGAAAACGCCTTTTATTTAATGTTCTTAAAGAAACAAAATACAGCCTTCTGACGTACAGGGAAATTACAAACATTATTGTAAGTATATTTTAAAACATACATTGCTATAACGGTTTCAATATCCAGATTTATCCAAAAGCTATCAGGTAGCTAAGAGTGCGTAAGTACCTAAAAAAACTGTCAACGTTTTTCTATATTAAGACAACTTAGGAAAGTGGAAAAATTTGTTTCGAATTTTTTGTATCACAAAATAGGAAGAATGTTGTTTTATTTTAAAATTAACCGCTATTTTAAATAATATATTATACATAAATACACTAGCCTACACTACAGATTTTTAAACTTTT